>NC_057814.1:77655391-77657967 GCF_018294505.1 Triticum aestivum | reverse complement strand
AGTCTGTGTTGCCGCTTGCAGCACAGCTGCTCTCTGTTCACCGCGCCCCACCGTCAACACACGCAGACACACGCAGCACCGCCGCCTCAGGCGATTCGTAGCAGTGCATGTCGCATGGGCAAGGATCACAGCTCCGCTCACAAACGGTTGCAGCTTCGCACACCACCACTCTCACGCCGATTGGCAGCATTTCCCTAGAAAAAACCCTCATAAACTGCTGAGGACTTCCTCTGTTTTCAGATGAGCTCGTCCAGTACTTACAAGCTGAAGCATAGCCACCCTGAAAACTCGAAAGGCTTGCTCACCTACAAGTGCTGACCTACAAGAAGCAACTCATCCTTTTTCAAAAGGAAAAAACAAAGAAGAATAAGAAGAGATGAAAAAGAAGAAAGAAAGAAAGACGTCAATTCTAGCCTCTTCCTACTGAATTAGCTCTCGCCTCTTATGTCCGAAAGCAGTCCATTATTATTATAGACACAGAGTTTTGTACAACTGGATGGCGATGGCGATGTCGCATGACATGAAATGCTGGAACATAGCCACGCAGTTGCAGAGGTGTTTGACTGGGCTCTCTTCGCACAGACTAAACATGAGCCACCACGACTTGGACCTCGATTGACATCCATTGCGAGCTTCTTTATGTCCAGTCAGTGGACCGATGTAGCTTCGGTTATATCATATACCATGGCAGATGGCCAGATACGCTGGAGCCAAAACCTTCTTTGGCACCACACAACTTTCCATATTATACCGAACTTGACAGACGGCCGGTTGCGGACCCTTTCCTTGGTCGACGTCGCCTTTGTTGCGCTCTGCAACTGAGGTACACCAGAATGCCTGTGTGTTCGAGAAGGAATCAAATGAGAAATCACACGCCTTCCTCATACATATGAAACTATGTGTCCGTTACTTACAAGTAGTGACAGCAAAGCAAGCAGGTACCATCCATTGGCTTGCGACCTGCATAATAGTAAAATCATCACCTTAAAAGTCAGCACACTCCAGGCAATGACCATATAACATTGACCAGGATAAGATTAACTGCTCAAAGCAATGGCCATATAACATTAGCCTAGGATAAGATTGACTGCCTTTTCAGCCCAAACTAGCTTGTCTAAGAAATACTCACAACAGTTTACTGGTTAGATCAGCCTTAAGTAATACTCCCTCCGTCCCAAAATACTTGTCGGAGAAATGGATAAAATTGAATGTATCTATAATTGAAATACATCTAGATTCATCCATTTCTGTGACAAGTATTTCCGGACGGAGGGAGTACTCCCTTTGTACTAAAGTTGAGACACTTATTTTGGGACGGAGGGAGTATCTTCTAACAATAACTAGATAGCAATCTTCCCCTCTGTTCTGTTCCAGCGAAGAGACTCTAGAACTAACTTTCTATCCTCTACATGCGCAAGAATATTATTGTAGTTTTCTCTTGGGTTCAACCCGCCCCCATATCTCATCAACCACTTTCCTAGGGATAGGTCCTGGTTTTATATCTACATTCCAGCTTCCATCAGTATTCAGACATTCATTCCTGTTAACTCTGACATATTAGATTCCTTGCATCCTGTACCGCTGTGGGTCTCATCTCATTTAATTCCGCCAAGGAGCCAGGCAGCTTCCAACGACCAGCTACCACATCAACCTTTACCGATTTGCACGCTCTATGACATACTAGGTTCCTTAGGGGAAAATGTTCTTACATTTCAGAAAAATGTTCATTCCTTGTTAAAAAATATTCATACATTTTGGAAAAAATATGCATCCCATATATAAAAAATGTTCATGTCAAAATATTTTGTTTTTCCAAAAGGTTTTTGAATATATGGTATGAAAAATAAAATATTCACATATTCAAAAAACAATCTTCCTGTTCTATAACATGTACGTGCAAATCTGAATTGAAACGCTCCTAATTAGTGACACATTTTCCCGTATTCACCGACAGAAAATGCAGGTCAGAGAGCCTTGTTCGAACAAGCTATGTCTTCAATGCAGACCATAGGGAGAAGCGATCACCGCAACCACACACCGTTACAAATCAAGTTTACTCAAGTGCCAGCCGTTGTATGGAACAGGTCCATCTGTGTATAAATCTGTTTTGCGCTTTCATGCCACCACGTATTCGTCCAGACACTTCTCTAGCCACAAATCATGATTTCAGGACTAGGTGCCGCCGAGTTCCATTCGCCCGCGTCCTTATATGGCCTTTCTATTCACAAAAGCTCTGTGTTCTCTAGTCTTAATTCCTAATGTGCTTTTCAGGATAGACATTAACCTGGCACAAAAAATAGTTGTGCAGCAGCTCTGCCTTCTAAGATTCAGGGCCTGTTTGGTTCATAGACCAAGTTTGCCAACATTTGCCACACTTTTTTTGCCATACATGCCTAAGGTTAGGCAATCAAAATTGGCGCCACAAAATCAGACACAATAACTTCAGGCCTGACCCCTGCGCCGCTACTCCCGGACATCTCAGGGGAACCCTAGCCCCTGCCACCGGCCTTCCTCCACCATCTCCTCCCGCTGGCGTTGCCGCAAGCCCTTGCCGTGGTGTTGGTGGGCCCTGTTCC
>NC_057814.1:77654739-77655233 GCF_018294505.1 Triticum aestivum | reverse complement strand
TTTCCTGTGGTCTTCGTGCGGCGGCCATAGGATGGTGGTGGTGGCACTCAATGGGGCATGTGCTGGCGCATCCACCCGAGGGGCTGAGTTGCGGTGGCGAGGCCCTTCGCCTCCCGTCTCGGCACTTGCTCATCATGGAGGAGGCTCGGGCTCATCCCGATCTTCCCAGCTGCTCGTCCCGGAGGCGCAATTTCCAGCAGTTGTGGGTTCGGGCACAGCGACAGTGGAGCAGCTTGGTTTTGATCTGGCTGCTCGCATGGCTTGGTGTGGCGGGGTGGCAGCCCAGCCTCCTAGCTCCGGTGATGGCGTGTCAGAACGTTTGCCTCCTGCGGCACTGGCAGGGATGGTCATCGGGTCCATGCGGACTCGTCCAGATCTGGCCCTCAGATGAATGGAGGCAAGGGAGGTGGTGGCTCAAGTGTAGCTTTGGGGCCGTCGCTACACTGGTGATGCACGGCTCAACGGGCGCACCAGCGCCCATGGGCGTCGTTGTT
>NC_057814.1:77653740-77654628 GCF_018294505.1 Triticum aestivum | reverse complement strand
CAAGTTATGTCTTTAGGCAAAATGCTAGATCCTACTGCAGGGTCGGGCGGCGACGGTGGTTCACCGTCATTTTCCCTCTTTGGAGGGTCGTTTTGAAGACCATGCCTTCCGTTTGTGCTTTTCTGTAGTTGGGCGTGCACAACATCGTGGTCAACGGTGCAGGGGGTTCCGGTGACGTTGCAACTCATGTGGCGAAGATGATCGTGACAAGAGGAGCAAGGTAGAAGCATGTCCTTCGTCATCAACCGTTCCATATCCCTGAGCGTGAAATCGGAGTTGTGGCAGCATAGAGCAACACAGTGGTGACGAGGCTAAGCGGTGGCGGTCGGGCTTTGTTGGGGCAAGGTGTGCTTCTTTCTCTTGCAAGACTCGTCATAGAAATCAAAGTAGCCTAGTCCTCCACATCTTTGGCAGATTGTTTGACATCGGCCAACAACGATTTCACGTGTTGCGTGTAGCGAGTGATCTTGGTTGGTTTTCCGCGGTGAAGGAGTCGTGGAGTTGTAGCAACACAGTGGCGATGATGCTAAGCGGTGTAGGTCGGGCTTTGTTGGTGCAATGTGTGCTTCTTTCTCCTGCAAGACTCGTCACAGAAATCGGAGTAGCCTAGTCCTCGACATCTTTGGTAGAATTTTTGGCATAGCCAGACAAAGATTTCACGTGTTGCGTGCAGCGAGTGCTCTTGGTTGGTTTCCCGCGGTGAAGGAGCCGCATGCTCGAGAAGTGATGATGATAACAGTTTGCTCGCAATCGCGGGTGTGATGTGCCTGTTTTCGCATGGTTTCTATTAATTAACTGGGCAGGCAATTCTCTTCTTAATGACTCCCTTCGTTCCTTTTTCTGTCTGCATATTTCCCTCCCTCCCTCCCCCGCCCTCCCTCCCTCCCC
>NC_057814.1:77637658-77653201 GCF_018294505.1 Triticum aestivum | reverse complement strand
CTATCTCTTCGTCTCCCAAAAGGCGGTGTGCACGTGCTCAACCACATCATGCTCCGGAAAGACGGTGTGCACATGCTCACAGAGGGCGACATCCACTCCGACGCCAGTGTGCTTGTGGAGGTCGGTATCCACCTTGACGACGGCGTGCTCGCGGATGGCGTCGTCCACCTAGTGTTGGTCAACACGTCGAAGCGCGATCAACAAAGAAGATAAAAATTGGAAACATCGAACATGGAAAGAATCAATTCATAGCGACGTTGCTCTCCCACTCTCCTCGAATATGTACATAGAATTGAGGTTTAGGCTAGCCATTGCATGCATGCTCATGGTGTGGGAGAGAAGAACAAAGAGAGTGAGGGGGTTGTTCTGTTCATGGTGTATGAAATTATAGACATTAATTCTGAGTTTCAAAGACCATAGGGGTAAGCAAATTTTCGATGTGCTAAACTATGGTGGGCAGCTCAGTTTCGGAGGTGTAGCTCCCGCTTGTGCAGGGTCCGGGGAAGGGTCCGACCACTTGGGTCTATTCTACGCAGCCTTTCCCCACATTTCTGCAAGAGGCTGTTTCTAGGACTTGAACCCATGACCTCATGGTCACAAGGCAGCAGTTCAGTTTCGGAGGGAACTGGAAAATTTGAGCACAAAGTGTTTTGATCAAACCAAAAAATTTGGCTCCAATTCCACCAGTTTTCAGCGTCTCTTCGTATGCTTCCTTCCTCCTCATATGCAAACATCATGAAGAAGTGTAGCGTCATGGAACGGGCACCATGGAAGTGCATGGGACGGGGAGAGACAGATTCTGCGCATGCAGAGAGTTGCAGACGCATGCGGAGAGATGGAGAGAGAAGAGTACTACGTGCACGCGAGATTTGAGGCGTGGGGCAAGGAGAGCCAATCGTTTGCATGTACTCCCTCCGTTCCGAATTACTTGTCTTGGATTTGTCTAGATACGGATGTATGACTCATTTTAGTGCTAGATACACCCGTATCTAGACAAATCTAAGACAAGTAATTCGGAACGGAGGGAGTACATCATAACTACATAGCAGTCATTTGTAACAAACCAGGGGCAAAATTCCAATTTTGACAAAGAAATCCTCTCCTTGGTATCTAGGCTCTACCTTACACGCATAGAAAAAAAGGACAGGAGGGAGTAACAGATTGAGCCCTAAGGGCTCCAGTTTTAAAAATAAAAAATTGGCGTCACATGTTGCCACACATTGCATGAAAAGAATCTTGCCACAAGTGCGGCTGCAAACCAAACAAGGGGCTAACTCAGTCAAACTTGCCTAATTTGTGGTGTGGCAAGGTGTGGCAACTAACTTTATGGCAATAAGTATAACAAAAAAATCATTGAAACTGAAGATGGACTACAAAAACTATAGTGGATCATAGTATATCATTTTGAACCACAAGCTCAGCTGCTGCTTCTCTCAAGAAGCCAGAACTACCCCAATTCAAATAACCCAACAGTGCTGAATTATAGACTAAACATGAAAGAGTTATATTTTTTAAGCGAAAAATGAAAGAACTATATCGGCAATAAACTTAGGCTATTGCAGAGAATATTTGGCAACTGTTTTCGGCATGAAAAAACGGCAAACTGTTATATATTAATAGCATGCTAACCTTGATGGTAGTCAGTGTTTAGTGTTTACATAAATTGTACAGCTCAAAGGGATCACTGAACCAACAGAATGAAGACAGGAAAGGAAGGCAATTGTTAATTGACAGAGAAAGGCAAGATATGATACCTCTTCATGGCTGATAAAGCCAAAATAATCTCTTTTATCATCAAATTTATTAGCACTCGGTGCTAAAATGGATTTTTGCAAGCCAGCTTCATCTTGTCTCTTGTAAGACGATTTTATTAATCGATTGGGACTACTAGAAACTTCATTCTTTTGGTATTCTGGCAGCTTTCTTGTTGTGCCTGTTGGTTGGATACCATAACCTTTCGTACCCCAAACTTCAAATCGGGAATCCTGGTGACATATCAATTCCTTGCCAATGACAGATGAAAACATTGAAAAATTTACATCGGGTCTACGCAAGGGTTTCTGGGTGTTCTCAAAAACTGGAAATTTTAACCGAGTTGCTTCTGAGAAAAGGACAGGATCTCTGAGTCCATTGCCAGCAAACTCCACAATTTTTCTCAAAAGCCAATAACAGTTTGTTACCATGTGACTACTGTCAAGACAATTTGAATCCCCATATACTGCAATTCGCCCTTCGCCTGCTTCAAGCATACCAAGAATCGAGGAGAGCTGACATGAAGAAATCAATAAGCCTTGGATACCAAATCCATATGACGATATTGTATTACCTCTGTGCCAAAATATAAGACGTTTTTGTAGGCTAAACTAGCATACAAAAACGTCTTATATTTTGATACTGAGGGAGTATGATTTGAAATTTGAAAATATATATTATTCAATGCAAGTAATAAATGATCGATCAAACTATTCTCATGGATAAAACTGTAAGTCCGAAACAGAATATAACTTTGCATCTACATGGAGAACGAACAGGCCAGAAGCACACTCACTAGCATTCTATTAATGGGATAGCTGCTTAAGCGACTACTGAACCATACCAAAGGGTCAAAGCGTCGCAATAAATATGTTACCTATCTGCTCTAACTGTATTGTTTTAAGAGTTAGCTGTTATCATCTTCCTTGACGCCAACAACGGGGAGGCATAGAGCTGGGGACTAAGTAAGCGTATGGCAGACGGTCGCAAGAACCACCCTGAGATATAGCCTATTGTGTGTGTGTGTGTGTTGCTTATGGTTTTAATTGGACTTTTACTTTCTTTTGATGAAAAATCTCTGACATTGTTTTGCTTTCCTACTTAAGGAAAAGATGTGAAAGCTTTCATGTTCTCTACAAAAATCATCTTCAACAAAAACCACTTATATAGCTGGACGTGTTAAGAGATCAGCTGGAAGATAAATTTCAATAGGGAAAAACTCCCGGTTGATTCTAAAGCCACCTAACCCCCTGAATTTAAAGCTGTATATCCTACGACCAGAACTTCCAAAACCAAAGCGATAAACCCTAATCCAGTGTTGGAACTTGGAAGCAGTTTTGACCCACTGGATGACAACTGGAAAATGATGTGGAAAATTTAAACAAAGACACCACCTCCTCTGCTGTCTTCTCAAGTAAGCGTCACTTGGCAATGGCGAACCAGAGTCAACTCCTGGCATGCCTGACATGACAAGACCGCTATCTCTATCACAAAATCACTCTTAGTCTCTTACATTTGTTTATCGCATTTTATTACCTAGAGCTTATGTCTGGCCAACAAACTGCTTTATGGAAGTTCAAGGGGCTACCGTACAAGCAATCATCATCCAATAGCTAAAAACTCGCAGATAAAACAACACTCCATCCGGAAATACTTGTCGGAGAAATGGATGTATCTAGATATATTATAGTTCTAGATACATCCATTTTTATCCATTTCTGCGACAAGTAATTCCGGACGGAGGGAGTATGATATAAAGAAGGGGTCCAACTAAACAGGCAATGGATGCTAACCTTGCTCTTCTCCTGGGACTGGGAGTTCTGTGTATCTGGAGTTGAGCTATTATGTGCAGTTTTGGGGTCTTCCTGGAGTTCGAAGCCATGCAAAAAACCTCCTGCTGGGAATTGCACTATATCAGTCCCAGAAGCATAGTGGGACTGCTCACCATTGATTGAGAAATCACCACTCAATATTTTGTCCCCAAAAGCAATGCCAAATGGGGCCAGAAGTTCATTAAGCGCAGGAATATTTGCACCACCAGTAAGCGGACTCCACCAACTGCGGGTATTTTCATCAAAGAATGTCATCTTCACCATGGTATCAACATGATACCATTCAGCAAAAACAGCAAGGCCGAGCCCCTTGTGTACAACATCATCCCTGAGTTTCTGAATCTCTTCACTGAAGTACTCGTCCTCAAGATCAACCATGAGCAGTGTACCATAATTGCTAGCGTCAAAGCAGGTAAGTGGTGACCCAAGGGTCTCAATATAGTATCCTGCATCTCTCAGCATGTTGAACAGTATGTGAAAATTCGTGTGCAAGTGGTCACCATGCCAATCAAGGATATCATTATTCACATTAAGTGAATCCCTCGGAACATATCCAGATGGGTACTTGATGTTATGAAATTGGTCCCACAGTATTCTCCTTGACCTAACAGGTGTTTGAACCACCCTGACCTTCAGGTAAAGAACACACGTACTACTCCGTGGGCTGCTTTCCCCCTCAGCAGCTGGGCTGTAAATCGACAGGGTAACATTGCCACTAATTATGCCTGAAAAATGAGAACCTTCGTCTTTAACTTGCATGTGCAGGGCAAGGTACCCTGTCCAAGGCCAGATGGTGTCCGAGTAGGTGAAGTGAACAGTGAGAAGATTGCCCACATCTTCAGATGGCTGCCATACAGGTGGATCCTTAACATAACCAATCACCCCCATCCCGTTAAGAATTGTAGCATTGAATACTACTGGCATGGCTCCAGCATACAAAGGTTGCCGACAAAAAGGCCAGAAGTAGGGACAGTCGGTGAAGTCAAGCATGTTAGGAAATACACTTGCTCGTGGTTGGTAATTTTTCAATATTTCATATGATTGCCATCTGGAAATGGATAGTAGAATAAATGAGCGTGACTTGAGCAAACAATGAAACAAAAGAGCAGGCAAGGATGACAGGAAACATTCCCTGGTTTCTGAACCGTTGCACCTTACAACTGGAATGCATCTGATATGTCCAACACACCATACATGATACACCTATGAAGAGATATGTAGAACAAAAGCAAGAAACTTACAGATCAGGCTTGCCTGCACCCTGCTCATATATATTCGGCCCCACAAGCTTAGAAGCACCCTCAACAAGGGCCTGTTTCATACTAGCAGGATTAAGGATGGATTTTCGCTTGTCTTCTGGTATAACACTAACAAGCAAGCATACTGCTCCAGCAACCACCGGGCTTGCAACACTTGTACCTGAAAGAGTCTTGCAGCCTGTGCTGGTCTTCGAACCCATTATATCACGACTGTATGCGACAACATCAGGTTTTACACGGCCATATCTGCAGAATTGAAGACACAAATTCTGAGGATGCTATTTCTAAAATGTGAGAAATGAAACGAGTGTAAGAGTAAAGTTGCTTAGCGCTGTCAAAAAATCCATCACCACAAAACAATGAACATGCATCACCTTTCCAACATCGAATTATTTGCTTCAGTTTTTTTTCAGTATCAATTACAAGCTAGCTATGACTAATAATGTATAGCAGTTAGAGGTACAGAAAACACAGATATGTCGCACTAACATCCCAAGCAAGAAATTCACACAGAAAGTACAAAAATTGAAAATTTTCACACTAAAACCAAAAGAGGTGTAATTACAACAGCATAAATACAGTCATCAGATTAGAACTTGACATGAATTAATTTCCCTTGACCCCAAAGACGATATTATGTTTTAAGAGAAACTCCCATCTTTCGTGTGCACTTTGGCCAAGTTTAGTAAGCAAAAATCTAGCAAAGACCTTTAATTCCATAACAGAGAGGAAAATATGAGATACCCATAACCTACACCTTCAATATAATTTCAGGATAGTACAGATATAGCAAGATGACAACTATGCTACAGCTTCTATAGGCTTCGCACGCTGTTCTAATGCATTCCTAACCAATATTGGCTTTTTCAGGAGACCGACAAAAGCCCAGCAAAATTGCCTTCGGAGATATTAGAAAATTAGTGACATATCAAGAAGACAGTACACTATCAAGTTAAAAAATGTACCCATGGGGAAGTTCCCAGGTAGTCATGCCTCTAGAGGAAAATGAAGCTATGTGGTTATTGTAATCAATACCACCAACGCCGATGACATCGCTTTGGTCTGCTGGGTTATTTAATGTGCCATAGAGAGGACCATCATTTCCAATAGCTGATACCATAATAATGTTGTTTGCTGTGAGCTCCCAGACCTACAGAACAAATTTAGAAAGATTTCAAGACCCCGATAAAAAATTATTTAAGATCCCCAAAGTTTACTCATTAGCAGCAGAAAACATTTGTTAGCACTGGTAACTTGGACTGGTTCTTTTTTTACTTCAGTAAGCAGAGAAGTACGCAAAACTACACAATTAAGGGGAAATGCATTGAAACCAAAAATAAGAGAAGACAGCAACAGTTGGTGTTGCTCAAGTCAATGACCGCGAACATTCATAGAGGAGATTTGCCAACGAATATAAACCCATAGTTGGTTAAAACTCGATAGCTACGGAAGTACATGTGTTCCTAGTAAATTCCAATGCTACGAAATTACTACAAAATCCTTCGTTCAGAGCAAGTCCTTAATTTGGTCGATAAGTGGGCCTTCTTCCCATTATTGGCAGGTCAATAAGCTCACCTATTTATCTACAACCTAAAAAAATATGATAATTAATTTACAAAGAAAGACAGGACTTCTGTAGTTATCAAGGATACTGCCAGTTACTAGTAGCCCACTAGGGAGCTATGAGTTACTATCATTACTTAGTAGCTGCAAGAGGTGTCACATTTCAACGACATGCAGTAAAAAAACAAAAGTCATGTAATACTAATAAGTGAGAAGGCAAACGAAAGAAATTGGAGTTTAGTGATCATAACCAAGTTCTACCTTTTCCACAAAGGGGAGATCCAGGTAATCAGGTCCACCAATACTCAAATTCAATACATCCATACCAGTTGCCATCGCATAATTAAATGCATCCAAGAACCATGATGTGTAGGATATCTGCACTGCAAGCAAAAGGTAATTCTCAAAATCTTACCAGCACAAATTTTTGGCATAATTAGTTGTATTTGCTTCAAATAAATAGTAAAAATTGCTCGCAGAATTTTCACAGATACTAGTAACATAAGCATCTCAAGGTATGGCCATTCTAAATTGTATTTACATTTATAAAATGAAGACATGTTGAGAGCATTAAAACACTGTAAAACTCATGGTTTGTCTTTCCAAAAAGTTACAGTTCGGTTTCCTTAGTTTTGAGGGCATTTGCAACTGCAAATACAAAGAAGATGGAAAGTAATTATGATGGTGCAAAAAGCTGGTGGATGCGCTTCATATATAGCAACCAAGTCCAGTACCTGAGCATCTGTGAACACTCGAAATGCATATATCTCAGTGTTTGGTGCAAATCCAGGACATTCTGGATCTTGACCAGCAATCACTCCAGCTACAAATGTTCCATGTCCAAGGTTGTCATTTAATGTGTCTTCATTTGTCCAATTTGTGCGCTCCTGCACAGTTATGCTATCTTAGAAAGACTTCACTTTTTGGGGGGAGTTTTATCTCATATGCAAGAAAATGGTGTAACTTTAATTTGTTCTGCACAGTTAATCAGGATAGCAAGCTCTAATTTCATTTTCCATGAGAGATAATACAAGCATACATAGCAGTTTCCCCAAGGCATTGCCATCATAGTTTTGTGACAGGCAGACATGAATTAATGTTGCAACATCTCAGAAGTACTTTAGTCAGGACAACAGTGTTAGGTAATAACAATAATAAGCTACGACGCACCATACGGCCGGGTCCGGCGTACCCACGTCCAAGACGCGACAGATACGCCGGATACGGATGCGATACGCGTATTCCCAGAATGTCACTTCTTTCGATTAAAAAAGGAAAGAAAAAACTATACGGACGTGGGACGTGGGATGATGGGAGCGCAGCCCGAGCCCAATAGAAGCCCGGTGCAAACCCTAAAAGCAGCTCTCTCCCTCTCTATTCCCACAACCACAGGAGGACCAAGGCAGATGATTGGATCTTTGCGACCGCACACGCACGCTGCCGCCTGGAATCGCATCGCCACCATGTGGATTCACCTCGCTAACGCCTGGAGTCGCCCATGTCGCCACCTCAAATCTTCTTTGCCGCCGCCACCCGTCACCGGTAAGGTCCTCCCTAGTCCCCGTGTGCTTGCTGGGCAGCTGCTGGGTGCTGGCCGTTGGGTGCTCCGGCGCTGGGCTGCTGGGCTGATGATGTTGCTTGCATGCTGCTGACCTGCTGATGTTGCTGCTAGGGAGTGAAAAGAGGCACAGAGGCGACACATGGGACAGTATTTTGATTTCATCTCATGCATTCAATTATTTTTGTGTCTTTATTACATGACATTTTCTGAACGATCGATATAGTCGCTGTATCGCCGTATGGCAGTTTCTAGAGATTGCCGTATCCCGTGTCACCATATCCGTACCGCCGTATCCATGTCGCCGTGTCGGTGCTTCATAGCTAATAAGTGCATGTTAAGATATTGTGCGTGTTTTCAAGAGCAGAGACCAACTTCCACAAGAAAAATTGTTTGCCTAACTTCCTCCAGATTCATGTTTTTCTACCTCTTGTGCACATATACTGGACCAAAATCACCGGTGACAAAATTTACTCAATATCATACCTTAATATTGCGAAAATGTGGGTGATCTGCCCGAATACCAGTGTCAAAAATGGCCATTTTGACTTTCCTACCAGTGAAGCCTCTTTCCCATAGTTGTGCAGCTCCAAATAGAGATGTCACATGTGGTCTCTGTCAAAGGACACGTGTTACGGTACTAAAAAACATGACAACAAGCAGGCTGCATGAAAATTCACAAAATCCGAGGTGTCTAGATGATACAACCCACTGCTTAGAACGTCGCTTTGACGTTGCAACTTAGTGCCATAGCATCATGCTAGTTGGGAGCCGATCTAGCTTTAAGCATTATGCAGAGCATAAACTGCATAGCTCGTTCATTTTCAGTTCCAGTTTATATATAAAAGGCTAATGTTCTGGAGTCCTTTTACAAAAGAAGAAAACAATAAGGTTAACATTCTGGACCAATCTTAGCAACTATAGAAGTACAAATCAAAAATTTAGTTCTATACCAATGGTTTCCACAAGAAGTTGACATTAAGAACATAAATGATGTTGAGAATGGCCTTCAATTCCACTGAATGTGACTGGTCTAATCCTTTTCCGTGCTGGCGATCTTTATGTACCCCGGTCCCGTTGCAAGCTACTACTAATAATTATCAAACAAATGATCATGCGTAGATGTTTCCACCATGAGCAGCACTGTGCCAAGAGAAATGTACCCGCATTTGAAGCTTCCGCCTCGGACCACCAGAAGAGGAACTAGCATTATTGCTGGGAACCGCGTCGTCGTCGTCGCCGCGCCCCTCCTCCTCGAACGACATGGCGGTGAACCGCTTGCCCCGCGCCCGATCCGCCGACAGGGCGGCCCGCGAGTGGCTGGCGTCGGGGTGCACGTCCCGGACGCGGCCGAGCGCGCGGACGGCCTCGAAGACGGCGTCCCGGTGCGCGTCGCGGATCTCGAGCACGGCGAAGTCGGTCGGGTGCGCGGTCGCGGGGTTCCGCCGCTCCACCCACCGCCACGGCCCGGCCTCGCGGGGGAGGCCGCCCTCCAGGTATTCCCGGTGGTCGTCGGCGGGGCGGTACTCGAGGAACCGCACGACGTACCTGCTGCTGGCTAGGGTTTCCTCCCCGCCCCGGGCCGGGGGGGCGGAGGAGGGGAGGAGGGCGCGGAGCGCGAGGAGGAGGAGCAGCGGGAGGAAGGCCGCGTACGCGGCCCTCCTCTTCTCGGCTGCCATCGGGGCCGGCGGCATCGGCGCGATTCGCCGGAGATCGGCGGCCCCCGTGCGGTGGCTCGCCGGAAATGAGCGGTGGGTGGGTCGACAGGACAAGCAGAGAGCCCGAGGCGCTGCGGGTGTTACGATGACGGGGCCGCACCGCACGGATGCCCACCACACTGACCGGTGGGAGCACAAGCAGCATTTTCTTTTAGAGAAGGCGGCTTTTTTCTTGGAGTGGAGCGTCGCTCGGTGAGTCATTCGGCTGCCCGATCCAGTGATCCTTATCCAGGCCCACTGGAATCGGGGCCCAAGGCCACGAGAGGTGGGGAGGCGGCCCACGCTCGCTCCCGCTCCTGGCTTGCTGGTCCGTGAGCGAGGTGCGTCGGTTGGCTTGCTGGTCGTGGTGGGATTAGTCCCACCTCGCTCGCGGAGGGGGTGGGAGGGGGGAGATGGGTATAAGAGGGGGGCGTGGGCGAACGGATGAAGGCATCTTTGCGCTTGGGGCAATGACGCAGCTAGTGAGGTTATACCGAGGCGCGTCAATTGCTGGTTGAAAACTATTTCCAAACCCCCTCTTTGGCCCTTATGGGCCACTGAGAATTTCTGGAAGGGCTCCCTCTCTTCGGAGAGGGGAAAGCCCTACAAAACTAATTCAAATTTTAGCCTGATTTTGAGCTGAGCCTATACAGCTAATTCAAAATTTTGCCCGCTTTTGAGCTCAATGTTCTATTTTCCTTCATTTCGTCATGGCATGCAACGTTTGCTCTTATGACTATCTCTTCAAAAACCTTCAAAAATTTTGCAACAAACGAACTTAAGAATTCAAATAACAAAACAAAAACATTTTGCATCCAAAGAAACCAATGCAGTCCTTTACACTGTTCGGTTGAACCTTTATAGCGAACTTTGAAGCCAAACTCACACAAATTTTCAAACCAATAAATAGTACTGCAACATAAATTGCGATCATTCTCATCTAACATATCCAACCTGCTTGAGCTTCGATATTCATGTAACATCTGATATTAGAGTTCCTGACTTTATTATTTTCATTATATAATACATGAACAAGCTATGTGGTACATCATTCATTGCCAACTGACGTGTTAGAACATGTGGTACATCATCATATATGTTTGATTTTAGATGTCTACAGTGTAACCGTGACCAACCCCTACTCTATTTCCTTCACTATAAGGCCATGCTCCATGGTCATTTTCCTTCAAGGCGCCCAGCATGGTTGAACGAGCAATCAACTATAGCTCATCCTTGACATTGTCAGCGGCCGCTACTGTTTCGACGTCAGAAGTTTGGAGCTTCTCCTTAATCTCGACGTCCGAAATCTGCAGCTTCTCCTTGACGAATCTCGCCATGTCTTTCAGGCTTAATTTCTTTGAAAGTTTGATCTGCATTTCCAAAAGGAGAGCAACAAATATATCACAAACGTGGCAAAGGGTAACTTATGGCGTGTTTGAATTTTGTTTCAGCAGACGTACCGGGTTGGTCTTGTCTTCAGCAGGATAAAGCAAGAGTGTGGGGTAATTGTTTACCTGTAAGAAAACATGGGGAAACTGTAAGCTAAAGTTATACCTTTGATGGGTCACTGCAGGTTTATTAGATCAATTCATTCAGAATGGCAAAAAACTATGCTTCCAGGTTCCAGCACTCAAATGCAAAGGAACTAGAAACCTTCAGATCTCTTTTCACAAATTTAACTTTAATGAACATCCTAGGTATCACCCATTCATTTATGCCAGTTATTAAGCTTTCTTCCTTATAGTGGTTAGCCTATATGTACAGTCGTAAGTGGCAGCAATTCCACCAGAACCTCATCTTCAACATATAGGAAGTCATTTTTCTGATTATTCTTTATTCACAGAGCTATCTTTGAAAGTCCATGCATGGCAACATTTGCAGTGAACAACAAACTCTTTTTTTTCTTGCCGGAAACAACAAATAAACTCCACATCAATATTTTATATTCGCAGTAAACAACAAACAAACTCACCCTCGTGTATGTCAATATTCATGTGTTATGCACACATTGTTATGGGCTTAGTTATAAATTTCATGGATGTAACTATGCACGGTCCAAAGCTTATAAATTCATAAAAAACAGTTATTACTTTTTAGAGCAATCTAATTTAAAGTTTCACAAATTGTCTAAAAAACACTTAGTGTGGTAATTCAATGGACATCATTCCAACAATAGTTAATTAAATCAGCAATCCAACAGATAACGTGAATGTGTCGAAAGTAATGTCTTTCATATGATTTTCTTTTCTGAAGGCACTTAGATAGTAAATAATAGCACATAATCCCAATACTTCAATAAAAATTACTCCCTCTGTATCAAAATATAAGACTTTTTTGTACACTAGTTTAGCCTACAAAAACGTCTTATATTTTGCTACATAGGTAGTATAATTTAATGGATGGCATGACTGGTACAAGGTTGAAAGTATTTGATCTCTATGTTGTGGGCATATGTGATGGCACAGCAAAAGGTCGAATTACCTGCAATTTTGGATGTTCATTCACCGAAGCATCAATACGTGCAAATTTAAGATTGTCCAAACCACTGAAATGCTTGGCCAACTTCTCAATGTTTTTACTGATGGCTTCACAGTCAACACACCAAGGTGCATGAGCCTATGGTTTCAATGTAAAAAAAAGGTGTGAGATCTTGGATAGAAATAAAAATAGTTTGGAAAATGACAAATCATCAGTATTGGAGTATACAAAATTACAGATAAATAACTTTGAGTGAGATCAAATACCTCGAGGAGGACATTGTGAGGGCTTTGCAGGACAGAAGAATCAAATGTACGTCCAACAACCTTTTCAACAAGTCCTTTCTGCAAAATGGTGAGTGGGGGGGTCAAAGGCTAAGTACACATGCCAGGAATACTAATTACAAAATCTTCACAGCATTGTTAACAGATGTTATTAAGAGCAAAGACTAAGTATGCATGTCAGGAGTAACAAGTTCATATGTTGCTCACATCTTAACATGAGTTGTATTTCAGTTAGACTGCTTAGGGACTTCGAATCCTGACACATTAACTTGCAAGATTCAACACTTGACAAAATTAAAGCTTACTTCTTGTGGTACTGGTTCTGAGCGGAAGTATGGAGGGAGTGTACCATCCAAAAGGCTTAAGGAGAACTCCTGTTATTCAGTGCATGGTCTAATTAATCAATTTGCCTCAAGTAACATACCATAAAATCAAATAAACAACGCATTACCTTTAGGTTCTTCTCGTTAATATCTGCCTCCAACAGATATTTAGTACCTTTGCTCGTATCAAATGCTGTAACCTGGTAAACTTTATAATTTTAGCAACAGGATATATCGTTAAACAATACGGAAACAACTCCCACCATAATGCACACATGTGCACACCAGCATCTACTGGAAAAAGATATATAATATGGAAACATCACTCCAGAATGAGATTCATAATACTATGAACATACAGTAGGTTTATCTCCTTCAAGGCCATAGAGAGTCAGGAATGGTTTTGCAAGGTTTTCTTCAGCAGTGTCCACATATATAAACATTATCTGCAGTGCCAGAGAGAAAACTGTTTTAGTCATTTGCATGATATGGCGACAATGGACAGAGCAGAGGGGAGCTATCTATTTATATCAAAACTGCACACCTTTGTCTTAAATCCTCTGGCCACCTCTTGGACAATAGATTCAAGATCTTCAAAATCATAAGCCTCTGCGAAGGTGAAGACCTAGAACAAATTTGCAGAAACTAAATCAAATTAACCATGTAAAAGACCAAGCGTACATTTATAATTTCCTACAATCACTTTATACAGTTATAAGGCTTATTACATAGTTCAATCCACTAGGGAAGAATGTGATGTATATCCAAGGTGCACTAGTTAATATTTAGAAAGGCTGGGAGTACTAACCTGCAACTTAATTGGGCTTGAATAGACTTTAGCCGAGTTTAAATCAGTGAATGCAGTAATTAGTGGGAACTTGTTAAGCTCCACAAACTGCAATATCTCCTTTTCTTCGAACGCTCCATCTGTAAAATGGCATTACATCAGTTACTGGACAAATCATATATTTATGACTGTTACACTTACAATAACTATATTGTACACCAAATGGATAAGCATGAGCAACTGCCATTGAAGGTTAACCCAGCATTATCTTTCTTTTTGATAGCATTTCCAATAATGAGAAAGGATTCCAATTAATAAGTTACTCATCAAATCATGGCATGCAAGGCTAGAATGTAAATAAGTTAAAAATGGAACATCTGCATAAAAGATACTTACCGAACTTTTCAAACTTCTCTGGTTCGCTTTTCACAAGGCCCAGGAATTGTTCTTCAGATGCAATCCCTGGAAAAAGAATCTTGGCCACATTCCTATCATTTGTTTCTACAAATTGAACCTCATTTTCAGCAGTCGCTGCCTTCACAAATTCTTCGTGGCCAGCTCCCTGTCAAAAACGGATATGAATAAACAAAGTCAACAAAATTGAGCAAATGTATAACGTCATTCTCAAGTTTTTATCCAGAGAGCAAAGCAAATTAAACATCTGCATCAGGCATTTCGCATACCTCGTAATTCTTGAATAAGCCGAGAGCAAATGTATGGCCCTTCTTAAGAAATTCCTCAGCTGAATCCTTCGACTCAAGCCTAATTACTGGTGTGCCAGTCTTCTTTCTAACCCAAGTAACTATCGCGTCCCTATCAACAAGATACAAAAGCCAATTAGTCAATTCGTCGAGCATATCAAAGGCAGCTGAGCAGCGAGCTTGCTCACTTGGTGTGGAGGCCAGTGTAGGCGTGCTCGGTGCCGTTGACGAAGAGGAGCACGGAGGGGAAGCCGTTGACCCCGACGGCGGAGGCGGCCTTGGGGAACCGCTCCCCGTCGAGCTTGGCGAAGGCGACGGCGCTCCCCAT
This sequence comes from Triticum aestivum, assembly GCF_018294505.1. Classification (NCBI taxonomy): domain Eukaryota; kingdom Viridiplantae; phylum Streptophyta; class Magnoliopsida; order Poales; family Poaceae; genus Triticum; species Triticum aestivum. The sequence continues at coordinate 77,638,639 of NC_057814.1, read as the reverse complement.
GGCGCGCAGCGCCGCGGCGGCCTCGGCGAAGCGCGGCATGAGCTTGGCGCTGCGCTCGCACCAGGGCGCGTAGCCGAGGAGCAGCAGCTCCGGGTGGTCCCGCACGGCGCGCGCCGCGTTGTCGTTGTCGAGCACCAGCACCATGGACTGCGTCCGCCGCACCGCCTCCGCGCCCCCGCCCCCGCCCGCGCCCGCCCCAGGCGGCGCCGCCTCCTCCTCGTCGTCCACCGCCAGCAGCGCCTCCAGCACCTCCGAGTCGTCCACGTCGTCCAGATCGAGCTTCGCCGCCGCCGCGGACACCGCGAGCAGCGCGGCGAGGAGCGCCGCCGCCGCGAGGAGCCGCGTCGCCCTCATCGCGTCCTCCTCCGAGATCTAGGAGACGAGGGAATCCCGCGCGCACGACGCCGCCACGAGGAGGGGAGATCGAATGCGTGTGGGAAATGGAAGGGGCCGCGGCGCGCTATTACTAGTGGTGCTGCTAATGGCGACTGGCGAGCGAGCTCGAGTGTTCAAACGGCAATGACGAGCGCACGCCGCTGCGGCCGCGGCGGTCACGGGCGGGCGCGGATGAGGCTGGCGGGTGGGGCCGGGTGGACGGCGGGGCCGCCTGTCGGTGAGGGCGGCCGGCGAGCGGGGACGTGTCGGCGATGCGGGACGGGAGCACATGGGGTTGGGATCGCGACCGCGTGATTGGTGGTTAAGCTAAGCTCAAATCGGTGGAGCTGCGTCTGCATGTGATGGGTGAAGGAAGGTCAGCTCTCCTTGGCTTCTCTAACGAGGTCAAAGGCCTTCTTTTGTCCGGATCAAAAATAATTGGAGGAGTTTTGCTGGATTCAAATTCAGTGGAAATATTTCTTCGCATTTGCTATTCCTCGGTTACCTGGAAACAAAAATATATATTTCAGTCGATTTGGAGGGAGGGAGAGAGTGGTGCGGCCCCAAGCTCGAGCCAGCGCGGGTGAGCCAAGATATCACCGGAGG
>NC_057814.1:77517381-77637315 GCF_018294505.1 Triticum aestivum | reverse complement strand
TTTTTACTTCTTCAACCGGGCATAAACCCCTTTCCGTTACAAGGCATACTGGAAATACAATTTGTCCAGATCGAGCAAGATATTACCGAAAGCGAGAAAGGGGATAAGCTAGTTCAAATTACTATAAGTAAACCCGCTATACGTGCTCGCAATCGACACACACAACATGGGATGAAAACCTGATTGCACAACAAAAACTAACCTAGTGGAGATAAGATAAACCTCACGGTGTTCAGACTATAGCATAGCCAAAAGACAACATCGAACGTCCAGCACAACAAGAGCCTTCAAGCAGAACCACACGCAACAGGAACAACTCCAATAGCATACGGAGAACAACTGCCCTTGTTTGGCGTCGGTGCCCTCCTTGATCGCTGCACAATTCCTCATCATGTTGGTGGCATTGCTCCGGAGCAGCGTAGCTCCATACCTCGGCGAGTGAAAGCGTATTTTTTTCTAAATGGAATTTTGGCGTGATGATGATATGGTTAGTGAAAATAATGACGATTGCTAAGATTTATATCAGGTTGTTGGTTCCTTGGATAATTATTGTGGAGATGGTTGCACCCCCCCCCCCTCTCCCCCTCAAAAAGATCAAAGGCTTGGTTTTACGGCGACTCGAAGGTTTTATTTCGGTTTTCTTTGAGACATATGACAACCACACTATCAAGAGGGAGCAAGGTGGTAGGAAGATGGTGTGGGAACACCTAAAACTCATATACTAGCCTTACTACGCCTACCACCGATAAAGTACCTTGCATGCATTGCACTTCATGTTCTCTGTGTGTGTCTAAGGGGTGTGTGCCCAAAAGTTGTTGGTCACCCCGTGCACACGGGATACCACGCTATCCTTTGGGTACCCCATGTGCACGGGGTCCTAAACACTTGTGTCCACGGGGTGTGTTTTAGTCTTTGGAAGGTGGTGTTTTAGTCTTTGGACACTGATGTCTATTACGCAACTTTTTTTCTTGTAGACTATGTTGGGCCTTCAAGCGCAGAGTTTTGTAGGACAGCAGCAAATTTTCCCTCCGGCTGGAAAGCTAGATTTAACCCCGGTAGATACCTCTGCGCCGCGCTCCCCGTTCCCCTCTGCGCCGCGCTCCCCGTTCCCCTCCGCGTCGCCCCCTCACGTCCCCATTCGCGCATCGAGTCTAGGAGCTTGTCCATGGAGTGCTCCTTGTAGCTATGGTTGGTATGGAGGAAATAGTAATGGTTGCTTGATCTGTTTCATGCCTACATATATCATGCTCAATTCTTACCATGATCATCCCTGCTTATTTTTGTTGATTATCTCTGCTTATTTTTGTAAATCTCATGATTTATGTCTGTATATAACAAGTGTTTCTTAAGTAAATATGCATACCACTATAGCTACTGTGGTGACACATTCATGTTCAGAAAATCCAAAATGAAACAGTTTAATAGTCCACATGAATTAGGAGGGGGAAAATGTCGCCGCTCCAATCAGGCCTTGGCTACGTTTGCAGTATCATTTTACTGTTGTTGCAGCAGAAGTGTCTATCCATCTGCTATTTAGGCAAGTGTTTTTATCATCGCAAGTGACTGTAGTACAGGGCTAGGCAGACATGATTATCAGCAATTTTGCACTACAATATAGCTCAAGACACACTTGGTTTTCAGCACTTCTCTAGTGTGATATTGCTGCTCAGGACTCAAGGGGTTCTCTTGTACAATTCTCACCATCTGTACCATATCTAATATTGTCACATGTTGAAACTTTTGCGAATTGCCACAGCAGTATTATGTGTAGTTTTGGGATAGCAGTACCAAACTGAATCTGTGTACCTAAGCCATGATCACTTCAGAAGTACTAGCACTCCTGTTAACCGTGGCAAAAGAAATTGAACATGTTTTTTTATGATAATTGTGCTAAAATATCACATTCCATGATCTCTTTTTAGTATGGATGACAAGATATGCACGGACATTTTAGAAACAATGATGATTTTTTATGTGCAAAAGTACCATGCAGTCAGCATCATGGTACTTACTAGTAGTAAGATAAATAGCTCCTCCCCAGCTCCATGCTAATAAATAAAGTAGTATTGTTATCCGTTTCAGCTTTCATGTGCAAAATTTACTAGTATCCATGTAGTACTAGAAATTTTTGCACATCTAGCTTTAGATGGACATGCTTGTGAGCCCAAATCGGTGGGATAAATTGCGAGGCAAAATGTATCTTCATGTACATGCTTTCCTGGTTATTGTTTCAACTATAAACAAGCATGTTCATCTCTTTTCGTTTCATCAGGTTCTTAGGCACCCAAAGAAGCAAGACTAAACAAGCTGGATGGATAAACGTTGACCACTCAAAAGCTGGATGATCATTGAGCTATTGCAAAAGTACTCGTTATGGCGTTGTGTTGTGGCGGTTATGGCTATTATGAATGTGTTCATGACCCATTGTTCTTGTCATGATGTGTTATCGAAAATAATTACCCTATGTTTGAATTCCTGATAATTACGTAATACTCATATTCTACTCTAGTTTAATTTGGTAGCAAGATGCCTACCAAACAAGTTCTGTAGCAAAATGTCTACCTAACAGAATGTTCAACTTACCAAGTTTGTCTTACTATGTATAATCTGGAATCAACTGCCTCTAAGATTTTTTATATGAGTTGTAAAAGTTGCAAAGATTGGATTTTTACCATCTCAGTTTGTTATAGCAAACCCTGTCTATCAAACAAGTTTTGACGGAAGAGGATTGAGAACTTGGAGATGCGAGGGGAATTGAGAGGATTGGGTGGAAGGAAGGTGTAAGGGCATATTTATCCCTAAAGTGTTTTGGTGATTGATGACAATGCTTTTGCGGACTAATCTTGTGTGTTTAGTATTTCAGAGATTCATCCTTTGGCACGAGACGATTCCCTCCCCTCGGAGTTTAAAACAAAGACGGTGTAGCCCTTTCGGTTCAGTTTTGGTGGACTTGTGTCGTAGGAGTCACCGTACTATCAAGAGGGGATCCGCTTTGGTTAGGCTAGGATGGAATCAACACGTACACATCCTTTTCACACCCTCTGAGCCTTCCCGCCTCGATGGAGGTTTCATTCCCTTTTTTGTGAGTTCGTTTTGGTCCCAGCGGTAGTACCGTGGTGCCCAGCGGTAGTATCGCTTAAGAGTCACACGCGGCAGTACCGCTCGGCAGCAGTAGTACCGCCGGTGGGTCCTCAGCCGTAGTACCGCTGCGGTACCGGGCTCCTACCGCGTCGACTCGAGGGGGTCGCTTCTCGTGTCGGATTGTGCGGCACTAAGCAGCGGCAGTAGAAGCGGTAGTGCCGCTCGTGAGCGGTAGTACCGCCCTACCACCGCAGCAGTACCGCACTGGATCCGACTCCTGCTCTCTCGCTAGCCCTCCCAGACTGCACGGTAGTACCGCGATGGGGAGCAGTAGTGCCGCTGGTCCCAGTGGTAGTACTGCTGCTGTTGGAACACGCGGTACACTACGCTAGCCCTCCCAGACTGCATGGCAGTACCGCGATGGGGAGCAGTAGTGCCGCTGGTCCCAGTGGTAGTACCGCTGCTGTTGGAACACGCGGTACACTACGCTAGCGCCAAATAAAATTTTCTACCGCGCACCCAAGATCATGCTGCTGGAAATAGATCACGGGATCGGGTTTACCACTAGATGCGCAGTCACCGCAGTGGAAGTAGAGTTGGTGATGCGTGTAGCCGATCTCCCGGGCTGTCTCCTCCTCGCGTTGCCGGTCTCCCGCGAACAGCGAAGACCCGTGAACGGTGATCTCCCGCGAACGGCACCTCGCGGTTCCCTCGAACGGTTCGTCCAAGCACCGCAGATGCGATGCCTCCAAGGTATCCACACGTACGGAGAGCAGCGTCGAGCGGCGGACTGCTAGGTCCGGTTGCGCGGCATGGGCGTGGGGAGTGGCGGTGGCTAACCAGGGTTCAATCCGATCGACCCTAAGTGGTGTGCCCACTCCCCTTTATATAGACCTCCGAGGTGGGCTCAACACTTGAGCCCACTAGGAGTCCACATCTATTTTCCACTCAGATCCAATCCGAATGGGCTCCAGCCCCTTAAGTGTGCGACCCTATAGGTTCACGTACACATGGACCCGACCAGAGTCGATAGTTGGTAGCGGCTCCTAGCAGAACGTGCCAACTCCCATGTGGGCGTAAAGTCGTTTGACGAACCTCAACAATGTGGCATATGCAACATTCCTTTTGCCTCACGATATTTGTTGTCGAGCTCAAGGCGAGTACTTGTCACCCTTGTGTTAGCTCGACCTCTCTTCTCGAAACCATGATGCAAATTCCCGAACTGGGTTAACACTTAACCCAAGTCGCATGGCCATGCTTTCCGAATCTGATCAATCGAGAGGGCCCAGAGAATATCTCTCCAAATAGGAGGGGCAAATTCCATCTTGGTCAACCATGTCTCGCGGCATGTCTCACGACTCACCTGAAAGCTACCTTTATAACTACCCAGTTACGGAGTAGCGTTTGATAGACCCTAAGTGAGTCGATCCTCATCCCGAGAACATGCGAGGAACTCAGGTCTAGGACATGGCATAGACATTGCACTTGAGACTAACAGATGACTATATCCCGCTGCGTCTCAAAGTGGGTCTGTCCGGCTCGGTGATCTCCATCCCCGAGCCCATACTATCGGTTTAGCATCTCCATGCACATGACTTGTGAAACATAGTCATCAACCGAGTCGTATACTAGTCAAGGATATGTGTCCGCATAACCTTATCAACTAGGGACCATTAAAACAATCATCATACAATACATAGTTCCACAAACAAGTCACATACTTATTGATACATATCATTGATGATGTTCAAGGACAATACAAAGGACTCATGAATACATATGGAAATATCATCATCACATGATTGCCTCTAGGGCATATCTCCAACAGTCTCCCACTTGCACTAGAGTCAATCATTTAGGCATCGTATGCCCATGGAGCTCATGTGTGCCTCATGCTTCGGACGTGGGAGAGGCTTCGTCAATGGATCAGCAACATTTGCATCCGTGTGTACCTTACATATGTTTACATCACCTCTTTCGACAATGTCGCGAATAAGGTTAAAACGCCTGAGTATGTGTTGGGTTTTATGATGGTTCCGTGGTTCCTTGACTTGCACAATGGCACCACTATTATCACAATAGAGGTCCAATGGATTAGACGCGCCCTCAACCACACCAAGATCAAAAATAAAATTCTTCACCCAAACACCTTCTTTTGCAGCTTCAGAAGCCGCAATGTACTCGGCCTCTGTTGTAGAATCAGCTACCGTATCTTGCTTGGAGCTCCTCCAGCTCACTGCTCCTCCGTTCAGAATGAACACAAACCCAGATTGCGATCGACTATCATCCCTATCTGTTTGGAAACTAGCATCGGTGTAACTATTTACAACGAGCTCATCCTCACCTCCATAAACCAGGAACATATCCTTAGTCCTTCTCAAGTACTTAAGGATATTCTTAACCGCTGTCCAGTGACTCTCCCCTGGATCAGCCTGGTATCTGCCCACCACGCTAAGAGCAAAACTAACATCGGGACGAGTACATACCATAGCATACATGATGGACCCAACAGCCGAAGCATACGGAATCCCATCCATGCGTCTTCGCTCATCAGGAGTCGTAGGACTCTGAGTCTTGCTAAGACTAATGCCATGTGACATGGGCAAGAAACCTTTCTTGGCATCTTGCATGTTGAACCGCTTCAACACCTTGTCAATATACGCACTCTGGCTTAATCCAATAAGCCTTCTCGATCTATCTCTATAGATCTTGATTCCCAAAATGTAAGCTGCTCTCCCAAGTCCTTCATAGAAAAACTATTTTTCAATGAGTCCTTGACAGATTCAAGCATTTGAACATCATTTCCAATCAATAATATGTCATCCACATATAAGATCAGAAATGCAACTGAGTTCCACTGAACTTCTTGAATACACAATGATCACAGTCATTCTTGATGAAGCCAAACTCTTTGACAGCTTCTTTAAAACGAATGTTCCAATTCCGAGATGCTTGCCTTAATCCATAAATGGATCTCTGAAGCTTGCATACCATGCTAGACTTCTTTGGATCGACAAAACCCTCGGGTTGTGTCATATACACATCCTCGGTTAACTTTCCATTAAGGAAAGCCGTTTTGACATCCATCTGCCATATTTCATAGTCGAAATATGCCGCTATAGCAAGAATGATCCGAATTGATTTAGGCATCGCTACCGGTGAGTAAGTCTCATCGTAGTCAACTCCTTGAACTTGTCGATAACCTTTAGCAACAAGTCGAGCCTTATGGACTGTGACATTTCCGTCCATATCAGTTTTCTTCTTAAAGATCCACTTGCACTCAATGGCTCGAACGCCATCTGGCAGATCAACCAAGTTCCAAACTTGATTGTCATCCATGGACTTTAATTCGGATCTCATGGCCTCAAGCCATAACTCGGAATCAGGGCTCTCCATCGCTTCCGCATACGTAGTCGGCTCGTTGTTCTCCAAGAACAACACATTGCAGTCATGCAAATTGCGTAACCTTTCTGACCTCCGTGGAACCGGTGTCGACTCCACTACGGGTTCCCTGACTAACTCCGGTGTGACAGTATCACCTACCGGAACGTCCCCGTGTGGTTCTTGAATTTCTTCTAGTCGGACCGTCCTCCCACTAGCCTTCCGATTGAGAAACTCTTTCTCAAGGAAAACTCCATGTCGAGCGACAAACAGTTTGCCCTCTTCACGGTTGTAGAAGTAATATCCCAAGGTTTCCCTTGGATATCCCACGAATATGCACTTGTCCGATTTGGGTGTGGCTTATCCGACTGGAGTCGCTTGACATATGCTTCACATCCCCAAATTTTCAGAAAAGACAAACTGTGACTCTTCACAGTCCATATCTCATATGGTGTCTTATCTACGGACTTAGATGGTACCCTGTTTAGTGTGAAAGCTGCAGTTTCTAGAGCGTATCCCCAAAATGACAAGGGTCAATCCGACTGACTCATCATCGATCGGACCATGTCCAACAAGGTCCGATTCCTCCGTTCTGACACACCATTTCTCTGTGGCGTACCCGGAGGAGTCAGTTGTGGAACTATTCCACGATTCTTCAGATGATCAAAAAACTCCTGGCTCATATACTCACCGCCACGATCAGATCGTAGAAGTTTGATTGTCTTGCTGAGTTGATTTTCCACTTCGTTCTGAAACTCCTTGAACTTTTCAAAAGTTTCTGACTTGTGCCTCATCAAGTAGACATATCCATATCTACTCAAGTCGTCGGTGAAAGTCACGAAGTATTGGAAACCACCTCTGGCTGCCGTGCTCATTGGTCCACATACATCACTATGTATAAGTTCCAACAACTCGGACGCCCTCTCGCAACTCTTTGCAAAAGGAGTCTTAGTCATCTTACCGAGTAGGCAAGACTCGCATGTCTCGAATGATTCAAACTCAAACGAAGTTAGAATTCCATCATCATGGAGCTTCTTCATGCGCTTTTGACTAATGTGTCCTAGTCGACAATGCCAGATGTAAGTCGAATTTATCTCATTAGGCTTATGCCTCTTGACATTTATGTTATAGACTGATTCACCTTCAAGATCTATGATAAATAACCCATTTACAACGGGTGCAAAGCCATGAAACATATTATTCAAGTAAATAGAACAACCATTGTCCTTAATACTGAATTCATAACCTTGTCTCATCAAACATGAGGCAGAAATAATGTTTCGACTCAAAGCAGGAATATAATAACAATTATCAAGTTCCATTACAAATCCTGAAGGTAAATTAAGTTCCATAGTGCCGACGGCCAATGCAGCAACTCTTGCTTTATTCCCGACGCGAATGTCAACTTCTCCTCTTACGACATTCCTAGTTCTGCTTAGCCCCTGCATCGAGCTGCATATGTGAACAACCGATCCGGTATCATATACCCAAGAGCTACTAGAAACATCAGCAAGATAAATGTCTATAACATATACAACAAGTATACCTGAAGAAGAAGGCATACTTCCAGTCTTCTTGCCCTTCTCGGGAAGACACTTGCTACAGTTCCTTTTCCAATGTCCGGGTTCCTTGCAATGAAAGAAAATACTCCCCGAAGCCATCCCAGACTTAGGCGCAGCGGCTGTAGTTGGAGTTGCCTCCTTCTCTTTGCCCTTTGCCTTAGCCTTTTTCTTGGACCAGCTCTTCTTGAACTTAGCCGTGTTCTGCACCATCAACACTTGACGATCTGTACCTTTCTTGATATCCTGCTCTGCCACTTTGAGCATCCCATGCAATTCAGTGAGCTTCTTTTCCATCCCATGCACATGGTAGTTCGAGATTAGGATTTGTCACTCCGATTGTCGGAGAGGTATCTCTGGGCCCACTCAGTAATGCACATCACTATAAGCCTTGCAAGCATTGTGACTAATGAGTTAGTTGCGGGATGATGTATTACGGAACGAGTAAAGAGACTTGCCAGTAACGAGATTGAACTAGGTATCGAGATACCGACGATCGAATCTCGGGCAAGCAACATACCGATGACAAAGGGAACAAAGTATGTTGTTATGCGGTCTGACCGATAAAGATCTTCGTAGAATATGTGGGAGCCAATATGGGCATCCAGGTCCCACTATTGGTTATTGACCGGAGAGGTGTCTCGGTCATGTCTACATAGTTCTCGAACCCGTAGGGTCCGCACGCTTAACGTTACGATGACAATTTTATTGAGTTTTGATGTACCGAAGGAGTTCGGAGTCCCGGATGAGATCAGGGACATGACGAGGAGTCTCGAAATGGTCGAGACGTAAAAATCGATATATTGGACGACTATATTTGGACTTCGGAAAGGTTCCGAGTGATTCGGGTATTTTTCGGAGTACCGGAGAGTTACGGGAATTCGTATTGGGCCTTAATGGGCCATACGGGAAAGGAGAGAAAGGCCTCAAAAGGTGGCCGCACCCCTCCCCATGGTCTGGTCCGAATTGGACTAGGGAAGGGGGGCGCACCCTTCCTTCTTTCTCCTTCCCCCTTCCCTTCTCCTACTCCCACAAGGAAAGGAGGAGTCCTACTCCCGGTGGGAGTAGGACTCCCCCCTATGGCGCGCCTCTCCCCTTGGCCGGCTGCCTCCCCCTTGCTCCTTTATATACGGGGGCAGGGGGGCACCCCAGAGACACAACAATTGATCCTTGAGATCTCTTAGCCGTGTGCGGTGCCCCCCTCCACCATATTACACCTCGATAATACCGTTGTGGAGCTTAGGCGAAGCCCTGCGTCGGTGGAACATCATCATCGTCACCACGTCGTCGTGCTGACGAAACTCTCCCTCAACACTCGGCTGGATCGGAGTTCGAGGGACGTCATCGAGCTGAACGTGTGTAGAACTCGGAGGTGCCGTGCGTTCGGTACTTGATCGGTCGGATCGTGAAGACGTACGACTACATCAACCACGTTGTGATAACGCTTCCGCTATCGGTCTACGAGGGTACGTGGACAACACTCTCCCCTCTCGTTGCTATGCATCACCATGATCTTGCGTGTGCGTAGGAATTTTTTTGAAATTACTACATTCCCCAACACTTTCAGCTTACAATCCATCAAGGATCGCCAGACGTTGAACCTTTCGGTCCTAGCCTGCATTTGGAACATGCTCTTAAGGTTCTCGATCATATCGAAAGCCTCAATATTTTTGAACTGCTGCTGCAGATCGGGCTCCATAGAAGCCAGCATGAGACAGCTGATCTCGTTTGATTCATCAACGAGTTTCTGGTAGGCATTTCTGGCTGTGGCATTAGCATTATCGGCAGGTTCCTCTGGAAGCGGATTCTCTAGAATTGTTCCTTTTTCTCATGCCTAAGAACAATTCTCAGGTTTCTATACCAGGTGGTAAAGTTTGTTCCATTCAATTTTTTTTTCCAGGATTGATTTCAACGCAAAAGGGGTAACTTGAGCAGGTGGTGCCATTGATCTACAACAGAAATATGCAAAACACTAAGACATGTATTCATGAAGAGTAATTCATATTAAACATCTTAATAAGATCATTACTCCCACTAAAATCAACATTCCTCGGTTGATACTTAGTGATTCAAGATCCAAGATCAACATGTCAACTAGTGAGCTTTTGCATCACCGCTAGAGGACAAGATCACTCGGTAAGCAACTCTTGCTAATCGTATCTCCATACGACTCTTGTTGTTGGGGACATCTCATGCCTCGCCAACTCCTATGCCTCGTAGCCCAAAACTGTTTTGATAGCCACGACAAGTCAACCAATGCTCCGCGTGTAAGTGTCCGACACAAACCCATCACTTCAAGGAGATCTAGTGGCACCCTAATTTCATAGGCCCGCCACTAAATATACTTGACATGTGAAGGTGCAGCAATTGGGGAGGCATTTGTACTTGACATTCTTTGAAGGATCACCCTACTTAAAACATCTACCATGCAAAAGGAAGGGTGCATAAAAGGGATAAACTTTCACAGACATTTTATGTATGTGCGATATGGTATAGCCCCTTTTCACAGCGCGTGGTGATCTCCATCTCCACGTGCGCAGTCTGCCCATGCATGGTTGTCCTCGTGGTGATCTCCATCTCCACGCCATGGTGTCAACTGCCAAGTGTTACATAAGATACTATGCTATTAAAAACTAATAGCTACTGAAAGTAAATTACATTACATGGCTTCTCATGTTGACACGCAGGTCATTAATACAATAATGGGACAACCATATGGCTCCTGCCAGTTGCCGCACTCATGACACGCAGGTCATGAAACAATAATATACAAGCAACATACATGGGCTATACCAAATCACAGTCATTCCCTGCAAAAACGAGTCAGACGTTCTACCGCTGAAGATAAAACCTCCTGAAACTCTATTTTCCAAGCGGATTTTGGCCTAGCTAGAAGCGCCGAAATCCTGTTTTAGAATTTCGCCGCTAATTCAACTTTTCGTTAGCTTCAGTTTGACAGGTCGTGGAGCAAAATCGGAGTTTGTATGCAAAAGTTACAGCCGTTTTACCGAGACCGCTCCAACAGATTTCAGCACCGCGGAAATCACATTTCCAAGGTGTTGATCTATGTTCCGATTCGATCAATCTCATTGATCTTTGTGTGCTGCATCCGGATTTACGTTCCACTGTCTACCCCGATGGAGGACAACCGACCGGTAGGGTAAGTCGTGTCACGACCTCTGCATCACGAAACCAACCTTCAACACTGACATGCGCGACCGATCTCATCAACCCGCACCTGAACCGATCTACATATGTCATATGCATATGATCGAATCTATTACCACACAGTGGAGGCTCTGATACCACTGTTGGAACACGCGGTACGCTACGCTAGCGCCAAATAAAATTTTCTACCGCGCACCCAAGATCATGCTGCTGGAAATAGATCACGGGATCGGGTTTACCACTAGACGCGCAGTCACCGCAGCAGAAGTAGAGTTGGTGATGCGTGTAGCCGATCTCCCGGGCCGTCTCCTCCTCGCGTTGCCGATCTCCCGCGAACAGCGAAGACCCGTGAACGGTGATCTCCCGCGAATGGCACCTCGCGGTTCCCTCGAACGGTTCGTCCAAGCACCGCAGATGCGATGCCTCCAAGGTATCCACACGTACGGGGAGCAGCGTCGAGTGGCGGACTGCTAGGTCCGGTCGCGCGGCATGGGCATGGGGAGTGGCGGTGGCTAACCAGGGTTCAATCCGATCGACCCTAAGTGGTGTGCCCACTCCCCTTTATATAGACCTCCGAGGTGGGCTCAACACTTGAGCCCACTAGGAGTCCACATCTATTTTCCACTCAGATCCAATCCGAATGGGCTCCAGCCCCTTAAGTGTGCGACCCTATAGGTTCACGTACACATGGACATGACCAGAGTCGATAGTTGGTAGCGGCTCCTAGCAGAACGTGCCAACTCCCATGTGGGCGTAAAGTCGTTTGACGAACCTCAACAATGTGGCATATGCAACATTCCTTTTGCCTCACGATATTTGTTGTCGAGCTCAAGGCGAGTACTTATCACCCTTGTGTTAGCTCGACCTCTCTTCTCGAAACCATGATGCAAATTCCCGAACTGGGTTAACACTTAACCCAAGTCGCATGGCCATGCTTTCCGAATCTGATCAATCGAGAGGGCCCAGAGAATATCTCTCCAAATAGGAGGGGCAAATTCCATCTTGGTCAACCATGTCTCGCGGCATGTCTCACGACTCACCTGAAAGCTACCTTTATAACTACCCAGTTACGGAGTAGCATTTGATAGACCCTAAGTGAGTCGATCCTCATCCCGAGAACATGCGAGGAACTCAGGTCTAGGACATGGCATAGACATTGCACTTGAGACTAACATATGACTATATCTTGCTGCGTCTCAAAGTGGGTTTGTCCGGCTCGGTGATCTCCATCCCCGAGCCCATACTATCAGTTTAGCATCTCCATGCACATGACTTGTGAAACATAGTCATCAACCGAGTCGTATACTAGTCAAGGATATGTGTCCGCATAACCTTATCAACTAGGGACCATTAAAACAATCATCATACAATACATAGTTCCACAAACAAGTCACATACTTATTGATACATATCATTGATGATGTTCAAGGACAATACAAAGGACTCATGAATACATATGGAAATATCATCATCACATGATTGCCTCTAGGGCATATCTCCAACAACTGCCCCCTGCGGTAGTACCGCCCTCTGTGGGGCTGTTTAGGGGGTAACGGTTGGATTGTCCCCCCCTCTATAAAAGGGGTCTTCTTCTCCAAAGTTGACTTACCTCTTCCCCCAAAAGCTCCATTGTTGCTCCAAGCTCCATTTTCGCCCGATCTCTCTCCCTAGCCAATCAAACTTGTTGATTTGCTCAGGATTGGTTGAGAAGGCCCCGATCTACACTTCCACCAAGAGAAATTTGATTCACCCCACTAATCCCTAGCGGATCTTGGTACTCTTGGGTATTTGAGCACCCTAGACGGTTGAGGTCACCGCGGAGCCATAGTCCATTGTGGTGAAGCTTCATGGTGTCGTTGGGAGCCTCCAATTAAGTTGTGGAGATTGCCCCAACCTTGGTTGTAAAGGTCCAGTCGCCGCCTTCAAGGGCACCAATAGTGGAATCACGGCATCTCGCATTGTGTGAGGGCGTGAGGAGAATACGGTGGCCCTAGTGGCTTCTTGGGGAGCATTGTGCCTCCTCACCGCTCCAACGGAGACGTACTTCTCCTCAAAAGGAAGGAACTTTGGTAACACATCCTCGTCTTCACCGGCTCCACTCTTGGTTATCTCATCCCTTTACTTGTGCAAGCTTACTTGTGTTAAATCCCTTGCTTGCTTGTGTGCTTGTTGTTGTTGTATCATATAGGTTGCTCACCTAGTTGCATATCTAGACAACCTACTTTGATGCAAAGTTTAAATTGGTAAAGAAAAGCTAAAAATTGTTAGTTGCCTATTCACCCCCCTCTAGTCAACTATATCGATCCTTTCAATTGGTATCAGAGCCTCGTCTCCTTATTAGGGACTTTGTCGTCCGAAGAGTATGGTTGACGTCCTAGACGGAGTGGAGGAGCACTCCGGTGCGAATCCGGTCTCGTCTACGGGCGATGGGGGAACCTCGGTCTCTCGTGAGGAATTCAATGTGACTTTGGACACATTGAAAACCTCCATGACGACTGAGGTTGAAAGCATGTTTAATAAATTCATTGAAGGGCTCAAACTATCTACCGCACAGTTGAAAGTGGGTGATCCCACTAACAAGGTGACGGGTGCTAACTCCGACAAGGGGGAAGCTACTAGTGAAAAGGCTCCTTCTTCTAGTGGGAAGAATGGCACCGGCATCTTTGCCCATGTGGAACCTCCACTTGTCTATGGTGGACCGATTCCTTCTACTCATTTGAATCATGCCGGTCCTCCCCCTAAGATTGTGAAAAATGAGGACTTTGATTCTTGGGTCTATCGGTTTAAGTGTCATTTAAATCATGTGAATACTAATCTTTGGAGAATCATTGAAGAAGGTTTCTATCCGCATGACCGAAGCAACTTCACTCCTAGAGAAGCCGCGGATAATCAATTCAATGAGAATGCTCTCTTCATCATCCAAGATGCAATTCCACCCGAAGATCTTCCTCACCTCCGGCCCTACGCCATGGCGAAAGATGCATGGCACTAAGTTGTTTCCCTCTACCGTGGAAGCGCAAGCATTCAACGCTCCAACTATGAAGTGGTGCAAGATGAAGCCAACGAGTTTGCAATGAAAGAGATGAAGAACCTCGTGAGCTTTATCGAAGAGTAACCAAACTCGCGGTTTCACTCCGAGATCATGGAAGCAAGGACACGGATGACAATTGGATCAAGCGCAAATTCCTCAAGGCAATGATGCCTTACCACAAGGCCATGTCCTCCGTCATTCGTCAAAGGCCGGACTTCCACACTTTGTCCTCAAGTGAAGTGTTGGATGAGTTTGTGGCTATGAGCATCTTGGACAAGACCGCCGACAATGCGGTGCTATGCTCTCAAAGGGCAAATAAGCCCAATCTTGCATTGAAGGCCAAGGTTTTGTTGAATAAGAAGAAGAAGAGGAAGAAGAGGAAAGCAACCCCGAAGATACAAAGTATGCTTATCATGAACACATGGCTCTTGCTTCAAGGCAATTTTGGAGCAAGAAGAACACAAGGCCCAACTTCAACAAGAGCAACTCAAGTGGCACGAAGGTCAAGCAACATGTGAGGACTTGCTATAATTGTGGCAATGTGAGCCATTTTGTTGCGGAATGCCCATATGAGAAAAGGGAAGACAATGGTGGCAAGCTCATCCGGAAGGACAAGGCCAAGTCTTTCTCTAACAAGAGCAACTTCACCAAGAAGACTCCTCCCAAGGCATTGGTGGTACAAGAAGAGTACAATGAGGATGAGGATGATGATGATGAAGATGGTGAGTCGGTTGCCATGGCCTCCGTCGCCATTGCAACAACTCCACGAGCTTCTCTCTGTTGGGGAACGTAGTAATTTCAAAAAATTTCCTACGCACACGCAAGATCATGGTGATGCATAGCAGCGAGAGGGGAGAGTGTTGTCCACGTACCCTCGTAGACCGACAGCGGAAGCGTTATCACAACGCGGTTGATGTAGTCGTACGTCTTCACAATCCGACCGATCAAGTACCGAACGTACGGCACCTCCGAGTTCTACACATGTTCAGCTCGATGACGTCCCTCGAACTCCGATCCAGCCGAGTGTTGAGGGAGAGTTTCGTCAGCACGACTGCGTGGTGACGATGATGATGTTCCACCGACGCAGGGCTTCGCCTAAGCTCCGCAACGGTATTATCGAGGTGTAATATGGTGGAGGGGGGCACCGCACACGGCTAAGAGATCTCAAGGATCAATTGTTGTGTCTCTGGGGTGCCCCCCTGCCCCCGTATATAAAGGAGCAAGGGGGAGGCAGCCAGCCAAGGGGAGAGGCGCGCCATAGGGGGGAGTCCTACTCCCACCGGGAGTAGGACTCCTCCTTTCCTTGTGGGAGTAGGAGAAGGGAAGGGGGAAGGAGAAAGAAGGAAGGGTGCACCCCCCTTCCCTAGTCCAATTCGGACCAGACCATGGGGAGGGATGTGGCCACCTTTTGAGGCCTTTCTCTCCTTTCCCGTATGGCCCATTAAGGCCCAATACGAATTCCCGTAACTCTCCGGTACTCCGAAAAATACCCGAATCACTCGGAACCTTTCCGAAGTCCGAATATAGTCGTCCAATATATCGATTTTTACGTCTCGACCATTTCGAGACTCCTCGTCATATCCCCGATCTCATCCGGGACTCCGAACTCCTTCGGTACATCAAAACTCAATAAAACTGTCATCGTAACGTTAAGCGTGCGGACCCTACGGGTTCGAGAACTATGTAGACATGACCGAGACACGTCTCCGGTCAATAACCAATAGCAGGACCTGGATGCCCATATTGGCTCCCACATATTCTACGAAGATCTTTATCGGTCAGACCGCATAACAACATACGTTGTTCCCTTTGTCACCGGTATGTTACTTGCCCGAGATTTGATCGTCGGTATCTCGATACCTAGTTCAATCTCGTTACCGGCAAGTCTCTTTACTCATTCCGTAATACATCATCCCGCAACTAACTCATTAGTCACAATGCTTGCAAGGCTTATAGTGATGTGCATTACTGAGTGGGCCCAGAGATACCTCTCCGACAATCGGAGTGACAAATCCTAATCTCGAAATACGCCAACCCAACAAGTACCTTTGGAGACACCTGTAGAGCACCTTTATAATCACCCAGTTACATTGTGACGTTTGGTAGCACACAAAGTGTTCCTCCGGTAAACGGGAGTTGCATAATCTCATAGTCATAGGAACATGTATAAGTCATGAAGAAAGCAATAGCAACATACTAAACGATCGGATGCTAAGCTAACGGAATGGGTCAAGTCAATCACGTCATTCTCCTAATGAGGTGATCCCGTTAATCAAATGACAACTCATGTCTATGGCTAGGAAACATAACCATCTTTGATTAACGAGCTAGTCAAGTAGAGGCATACTAGTGACACTCTGTTTGTCTATGTATTCACACATGTATTATGTTTCCGGTTAATACAATTCTAGCATGAATAATAAAGATTTATCATGATATAAGGAAATATATAATACTTTATTATTGCCTCTAGGGCATATTTCCTTCAGTCTCCCACTTGCACTAGAGTCAATAATCTAGTTCACATCGCCATGTGATTTAACATCAATAATTCACATCACCATGTGATTAACACCCATAGTTCACATCTCTATGTGACCAACACTCAAAGGGTTTACTGGAGTCAATAATCTAGTTCACATCGCTATGTGATTAACACCCAAAGAGTACTAAGGTGTGATCATGTTTTGATTGTGAGATAATTTTAGTCAACGGGTCTGTCACATTCAGATCCGTAAGTATTTTGCAAATTTCTATGTCTAAAATGCTCTGCACGGAGCTACTCTAGCTAATTGCTCCCACTTTCAATATGTATCTAGACCGAGACTTAGAGTCATCTAGATTTAGTGTCAAAACTTGCATCGACGTAACCCTTTACGACGAATCTTTTGTCACTTCCATAATCGAGAAACATTTCCTTATTCCACTAAGGATAATTTTGACCGCTGTCCAGTGATCTACTCCTAGATCACTATTGTACTCCCTTGCCAAAATCAGTGTAGGGTATACAATAGATCTGGTACACAGCATGGCATACTTTATAGAACCTATGGCCAAGGCATAGGGAATGACTTTCATTCTCTTTCTATCTTCTGCCGTGGTCGGGCTTTGAGTCTTACTCAATTTCACACCATGTAACACAGGCAAGAAACTCTTTTCTTTGACTGTTCTATTTTGAACTTTCAAAATCTTGTTAAGGTATGTACTCATTGAAAAAACTTATCAAACGTCTTGATCTATCTCTATAGATCTTGATGCTCAATATGTAAGCAGCTTCACCGAGGTCTTTCTTTGAAAAACTCCTTTATGCTTTGCAGAATAATTGTACATTATTTCCGATCAACAATATGTCATTCACATATACTTATCAGAAATGCTGTAGTGCTCCCACTCACTTTCTTGTAAATACAGGCTTCACCGCAAGTCTGTATAACACTATATCCTTTGATCAACTTATCAAAGTGTATATTCCAACTCCGAGATGCTTGTACCAGTCCATAGATGGATCGCTGGAGCTTGCATATTTTGTTAGCACCTTTAGGATTGACAAAACCTTCTGGTTGCATCATATACAACTCTTCTTTAATAAATCCATTAAGGAATGCAGTTTTGTTTATCCATTTGCCAGATTTCATAAAATGCGGCAATTGCTAACATGATTCAGACAGACTTAAGCATTGATACGAGTGAGAAACTCTCATCGTAGTCAACACCTTGAACTTGTCGAAAAACCTTTTTGTGACAATTCTAGCTTTGTAGATAGTAACACTACTATCAACGTCCGTCTTCCTCTTGACGATCCATTTATTCTCAATTGCTTGCCGATCATCGGGCAAGTCACCCAAGGTCCACACTTTGTTCTCATACATGGATCTCATCTCAGATTTCATGGCCTCAAGCCATTTTGCGGAATCTGGGCTCACCATCGCTTCTTCATAGTTCGTAGGCTCGTCATGGTCTAGTAACATAACCTCGAGAACAGGATTACCGTACCACTCTGGTGCGGATCTTACTCTGGTTTACCTACGAGGTTTGGTAGTAACTTGATCTGAAGTTACATGATCATCATCATTAACTTCCTCACTAATTGGTGTAGAAGTCACAGGAACAGATTTCTGTGATGAACTACTTTCCAATAAGGGAGCAGGTACAGTTACCTCATCAAGTTCTACTTTCCTCCCACTCACTTCTTTCGAGAGAAACTCCTTCTCTAGAAAGGATCCATACTATGCAACGAATGTCTTGCCTTCGGATCTGTGATAGAAGGTGTACCCAACTGTCTCCTTTGGGTATACTATGAACACACATTTCTCCGATTTGGGTTTGAGCTTATCAGGATGAAACTTTTTCACATAAGCATCGCAACCCCAAATTTTAAGAAACGACAACTTTGGTTTATTGCTAAACCTCAGTTCATAATGCGTCGTCTCAACGGATTTTCATGGTGCCCTATTTAACGTGAATGCAGCTGTCTCTAATGCATAACCCCAAAACGATAGTGGTAGATCGGTAAGATACATCACATATCGCACCATATCTAATAAAGTACGATTACGACGTTCGGACACACCATTACACCGTGGTGTTCCAGGTGGCGTGAATTTGTGAAACTATTCCACATTGTTTTAATTGAAGACCAAACTCGTAACTCAAATATTTGTCTCCGCGATCAAATCATAGAAACCTTATTTTCTTGTCACGATGATTTTCTACTTCACTCTGAAATTCTTTGAACTTTTCAAATGCTTCAGACTTATGTTTCATCAAGTAGATATACCCATATCTGCTCAAATCATCTGTGAAGGTCAGAAAATAATGATACCTGCTACGAGCCTCAATATTCATCGGACCACATACATCTGTATGTATGATTTCCAACAAATCTGTTGCTCTCTCCATAGTTCCGGAGAACGGCGTTTTTAGTCATCTTGCCCATGAGGCACGGTTCGCAAGCATCAAGTGATTCATAATCAAGTGATTCCAAAATCCCATCAGTATGGAGTTTCTTCATGCGCTTTACACCAATATGACCTAAACGGCAGTGCCACAAATAAGTTGCACTATCTTTATTAACTTTGCATCTTTTGGCTTCATTATTATGAATATGTGTATCACTGTGATCGAGATCCAACAAACCATTTTCGTTGGTGTGTATGATCATAGAAGGTTTTTATTCATGTAAACAGAACAACAATTGTTCTCTAACTTAAATGAATAACCGTATTACAAAAACATGATCAAATCATATTCATGCTCAACGCAAACACCAAATAACACTTATTTAGTTTCAACACTAATCCCGAAAGTATAGGGAGTGTGCGATGATGATCATATCAATCTTGGAACTACTTCCAACACACATCGTCACCTCGCCTTTTACTAGTCTCTGTTTATTCTGCAACTCCCGTTTTCGAGTTACTACTCTTTAGCAACTGAACCAGTATCAAATACTGAGGGGTTGCTATAAACACTAGTAAGTGCACATCAATAACATGTATATCCAATATACCTTTGTTCACTTTGCCATCCTTCCTATCCACCAAATACTTGGGGCAGTTCCGCCTCCAGTGACCAGTCCCTTTGCAGTAGAAGCACTTAGTCTCAGGCTTAGGTACAGACTTGGGCTTCTTCACTTGAGTAGCAACTTGCTTGCCGTTCTTTTTGAAGTTCCCCTTCTTCCCTTTGCCCTTTTCTTGAAACTAGTGGTCTCGTCAACCATCAACACTTGATGTTTTTTTTGATTTCTACCTTCGTCGATTTCAGCATCACGAAGAGCTCGGGAATTACTTTCGTCATCCCTTGCATACTATAGTTCATCACGAAGTTCTGCTAACTTGGTGATAGTGACTAGAGAATTCTGTCAATCACTATTTTATCTGGAAGATTAACTCCCACTTGATTCAAGCGATTGTAGTACCCAGACAATCTGAGCACATGCTCACTAGTTGAGCGATTCTCCTCCATCCTTTTGCTATAGAACTTGTTGGAGATTTCATATCTCTCAACTCGGGTATTTGCTTGAAATATTAACTTCAACTCCTGGAACATCTCATATGGTCCATGACGTTCAAAACGTCTTTGAAGTCCCGATTCTAAGCCGTTAAGCATGGTGCACTAAACTATCAAGTAGTCATCATATTGAGCTAGCCAAACGTTCATAACGTCTGCATCTGCTCCTGCAATAGGTCTGTCACCTAGCGGTGCATCAAGGACATAATTCTTCTGTGCAGCAATGAGGATAATCCTCAGATCACGGATCCAATCCGCATCTTTGCTACTAACATCTTTCAACATAAATTTTCTCTAGGAACATATCAAAAATAAACACAGGGAAGCAACAACGCGAGCTATTGATCTACAACATAATTTGCAAAAATACTATCAGGACTAAGTTCATGATAAATTTAAGTTCAATTAATCATATTACTTAAGAACTCCCACTTAGATAGACATCCCTCTAATCCTCTAAGTGATCACGTGATCCATATCAACTAAACCATGTCCGATCATCACGTGAGATGGAGTAGTTTCAATGGTGAACATCACTATGTTGATCATATCTACTATATGATTAACGCTCGACCTTTCGGTCTCCGTGTTCCGAGGCCATATCTGTTATATGCTAGGCTCGTCAAGTTTAACCTGAGTATTCCGCGTGTGCAACTGTTTTTCACCCGTTGTATTTGAACGTAGAGCCTATCACACCCGATCATCACGTGGTGTCTCAACACGAAGAACTTTCGCAACGGTGCATACTCAGGGAGAACACTTATACTTTGATAATTTAGTGAAGGATCATCTTATAATGCTACCGTCAAACAAAGCAAGATAAGATGCATAAAGGATTAACATCACATGCAATCAATATAAGTGATATGATATGGCCATCATCATCTTGTGCTTGTGATCTCCATCTCCGAAGCACCGTGCTTGTGATCTCCATCTCCGAAGCACCGTCATGATCACCATCGTCACCGGCGCGACACCTTGATCTCCATCGTAGTATCGTTGTCGTCTCGCCAAATAATTGCTTTTACGACTATAGCTACCACTTAGTGATAAAGTAAAACTATTACATGGTGATAGCATCTCATATAATAAAGCGACAACCATATGGCTCCTGCCAGTTGCCGATAACTCGGTTACAAAACATGATCATCTCATACAACAAATTATATCACATCATGTCTTGACCATATCACATCACAACATGCCCTGCAAAAACAAGTTAGACGTCCTCTACTTTGTTGTTGCAATTTTTACGTGGCTGCTACGGGCTTAGCAAGAACCGTTCTTACCTACGCATCAAAACCACAACGATAGTTTGTCAAGTTGGTGCTGTTTTAACCTTCGCAAGGACCGGGCGTAGCCACACTCGGTTCAACTAAAGTGAGAGAGACAGACACCCGCCAGTCACCTTTAAGCAACGAGTGCTCGCAACGGTGAAACCAGTCTCGCGTAAGCGTACGCGTAATGTCGGTCCGGGCCGCTTCATCTCACAATACCGTTGAACCAAAGTATGACATGCTGGTAAGCAGTATGACTTATATCGCCCACAACTCACTTGTGTTCTACTCGTGGATAGCATCAACGCATAAAACCAGGCTCGGATGCCACTGTTGGGGAACGTAGTAATTTCAAAAAATTTCCTACGCACACGCAAGATCATGGTGATGCATAGCAACGAGAGGGGAGAGTGTTGTCCACGTACCCTCGTAGACCGACAGCGGAAGCGTTATCACAACGCGGTTGATGTAGTCGTACGTCTTCACGATCCGACCGATCAAGTACCGAACGTACGGCACCTCCGAGTTCTACACACGTTCAGCTCGATGACGTCCCTCGAACTCCGATCCAGCCGAGTGTTGAGGGAGAGTTTCGTCAGCACGACGACGTGGTGACGATGATGATGTTCCACCGATGCAGGGCTTCGCCTAAGCTCCACAACGGTATTATCGAGGTGTAATATGGTGGAGGGGGCACCGCACACGGCTAAGAGATCTCAAGGATCAATTGTTGTGTCTCTGGGGTGCCCCTCTGCCCCCGTATATAAAGGAGCAAGGGGGAGGCAGCCGGCCAAGGGGAGAGGCGCGCCATAGGGGGGAGTCCTACTCCCACCGGGAGTAGGACTCCTCCTTTCCTTGTGGGAGTAGGAGAAGGGAAGGGGGAAGGAGAAAGAAGGAAGGGTGCGCCCCCCTTCCCTAGTCCAATTCGGACCAGACCATGGGGAGGGGTGCGGCCACCTTTTGAGGCCTTTCTCTCCTTTCCCGTATGGCCCATTAAGGCCCAATACGAATTCCCGTAACTCTCCGGTACTCCGAAAAATACCCGAATCACTCGGAACCTTTCCGAAGTCCAAATATAGTCGTCCAATATATCGATTTTTACGTCTCGACCATTTCGAGACTCCTCGTCATATTCCTGATCTCATCCGGGACTCCGAACTCCTTCGGTACATCAAAACTCAATAAAACTGTCATCGTAACTTTAAGCGTGCGGACTCTACGGGTTCGAGAACTATGTAGACATGACCGAGACACGTCTCCGGTCAATAACCAATAGCGGGACCTGGATGCCCATATTGGCTCCCACATATTCTATGAAGATCTTTATCGGTCAGACCGCATAACAACATACGTTGTTCCCTTTGTCACCGGTATGTTACTTGCCTGAGATTTGATCGTCGGTATCTCGATACCTAGTTCAATCTCGTTACCGGCAAGTCTCTTTACTCATTCCGTAATACATCATCCCGCAACTAACTCATTAGTCACAATGCTTGCAAGGCTTATAGTGATGTGCATTACTGAGTGGGCCCAGAGATACCTCTCCGACAATCGGAGTGACAAATCCTAATCTCGAAATACGCCAACCCAACAAGTACCTTTGGAGACACCTGTAGGGCACCTTTATAATCACCCAGTTACGTTGTGACGTTTGGTAGCACACAAAGTGTTCCTCCGGTAAACGGGAGTTGCATAATCTCATAGTCATAGGAACATGTATAAGTCATGAAGAACGCAATAGCAACATACTAAACGATCGGATGCTAAGCTAACGGAATGGGTCAAGTCAATCACGTCATTCTCCTAATGAGGTGATCCCGTTAATCAAATGACAACTCATGTCTATGGCTAGGAAACATAACCATCTTTGATTAACGAGCTAGTCAAGTAGAGGCATACTAGTGACACTCTGTTTGTCTATGTATTCACACATGTATTATGTTTCCGGTTAATACAATTCTAGCATGAATAATAAACATTTATCATGATATAAGGAAATATATAATACTTTATTATTGCCTCTAGGGCATATTTCCTTCACTCTCTTCGACTCACCTAATGAGAACATCAGCGCCAAGTGCCTCATGGCTAAAGCCACCAACAAGGTAACCCCCAACATCAAATCTACCATCATTAATAATCCCTCGTTGACAGATTGCATTGATGAACATGAGGGGTCTAATGTGGAGGAGAATGAGTTTGTGTCTTTTATGAACAAACTCAAGGGTAAACCCAAGAAGCACTTCGTTGCTCTCTTGGAACAACTTGGTGAAGCCAATGACATGATCTAGGCTCACGAAGATACCATCTCTAAGATGGAGGGGCATAGTCATGACTATGCCGATGAGATTTCGGATCTTTCCAATGCTCTTGAGGAAGAGCGTGGTCTTCGTTTGGCTCTTGAGGAGTCACACAACAATGATCATGCTAAATTAAAGAAAGATCATGATCATGCTCTTGTTGTATTTCGTGTGCTAAGTTCTGAGAAGGCCAAACTTGGGGTTGATCTTGCTAGACTCAAGGAGGAGTTTGATATACTTGACAAGGCTCACAAGGCCTTGAAAGGTGTTCATGCTAGCCTCAAGGAGTCTCATGATCAACTCCAAGTGAAGCTAACCAAGGAGAAAGCCACCTTTCCTCATATGGTGTTAATTGATAAGGCAAATGCCACTAACCCCTGTTGTGAGCATGTGCATCTTGTTGAGGAGAATGCTAAGTTGAAGGAGCAACTTGAGAAAGGCCTTGTGTCGTGCATTCAAGGTGAGAAGAACCTCAACGACCTTTTGAGCAATCAAAAGGAAGTTGTGGCCAAGGAAGGGATTGGGTTCGCACCCATGCCCAAGAACAAGAAGAAGAATGACAAGACCAAACGACCTCCCCCTCTCAAGCAAACCTTTGTGAAGGAGGGAGTGGGTGTTTCCAAGGAGAAGAAGAACAATGTGAAGGGTGGTGATGTCAAGAAAGGCAATGCCACCCCTTCCAACAAAGCCGGCGACTTTAACCCTTCTTATGTGCTGTGCCGTGCTAGTGATGGGCATGTTTATGCCAAATTTGTTGGTTCTCCTTATGAGTACATTGAATGGTCTATTTGGGTTCCTAAGACCCTTGTTACTAACATCAAAGGACCCATTACAAAATGGGTACCTAAAACCAAGCATTGATTTCTTGTAGGTGTTTGCTTCCGGTGGAGGATCATGGTTGCTCGATAGTGGAGCAACTAATCATATGACTGGGAGCAAGGACTTGGTGGTGGATGTTCACAAGATTCCATCTATGCCCACCAATGTCGAGTGGGGTGATGCCTCGTCCTCTAAGGTATTGGGACTTCGCAAGGTTGTCATTTCTCATGATCTCACGATCGAGAAGGTCATGCTTGTTGAGTCCCTTGCATACAATTTACTTTCCGTTCGTCAACTTGCACTCATGGGTTTTGCCACATTCTTTGATATTGATGCCGTGGCCCTCTTGTGGAGCAAGACTCTTAAAGTAGCCTTTGTTGGGTATGTCGAGAACGGTCTCTATGTGATTAACTTTTCGGAGCGACCCACTAAGACCGCGACATGCCTAATGGCTAAAGTTGACGTGGGATGGCTTTGGCATCGCCGTTTAGCCCATGTCAATATGAGATCTTTGCAAAGTCTTCTCAAGGGGGACCATGTCCGTGGACTAACGAATGTTAGTTTTGCTAAAGACCGTGCTTGCAGTGCTTGTATCGAAGGAAAGCTACATGTGAAGGCTCACCCTCCCACGACTATCATTTACTCGAAGAGGCCTTTGGAGCTCCTTCATTTGGATCTCTTTGGGCCTCCATCCTTTGATAGTCTTGGGGGTAGAAAGTATTGCTTGGTGATTGTGGATGACTATTCAAGATACACTTGGGTATATTTCTTCAAGAGGAAGAGCGAGACCCAACAAACCGTCATTGACTTTGCAAATGAAGCCCAACGTCAACACAATGCAAAGATCTTGACAATAATAAGTGGCAATGGCACCGAGTTCAAGAACTACACCTTGGATGAGTTTCTTAGTGATGAGGGGATCAAGCATCAATATTCCGCACCTTACACCCCTCAACAAAATGGTGTAGCGGAGAGGAAGAACCGGACGTTGATGGATGCGGCAAGGACCATGATGGCGGAGTTCAAGTCTCCATACAACTTTTGGGCCGAAGCCATCAACACCGCGTGTCATGCTTCAAATCGTCTCTATCTCCGCAAAGGCTTGAACAAGACTCTGTATGAGATACTCACCGGTAACAAGCCCAACCTCAAGTACTTCCGGGTGTTCGGGTGTAAGTGTTTCATTCTCAAAAAGGGTGTTTGTTTGTCTAAATTTGAGGCTAGAGCTTATGAGGGCATATTTGTTGGTTATGCTACAAACTCTCATGCTTACCGTGTCCTCAATAAGTCCACGGGGCTTATTGAGGAGACGTGTAACATGGAGTTTGATGAGAATAACAGCTCCCAAGTGGAGCAAAGTGGCACTTGTGATGTAGGTGATGAAATTCCTCCTCAAGCCATAAGAAGAATGGGTGTTGGTTTTATCCTACCCACTGAGGAACGCCTTGTGGCTGAAGGAGAAGGACAATGCTCCACTCAAGTGGAGCCATCACCAACCCAAGGCCCACACGCTTCCGAAGAACAAAGTGAAGGCCCTCAACCTCAAGAACAAGACCAAGGGCAAGATCAATCTCAAGATGGTGTTGTAACAACAAGTGATGCCCAAGGTCAAGTTCTATCCTCCGAGTAAGTTCAAGATCAAGAGCTTCCTCGAGATCAAGAACAAGCTCAAGACGGCGCTCAAGATGATCAAGTGACCGCTCCTCAACTCTCCCCCGAGGAGGAATTGGAGCGTCGTGCCGCCAAGATTGCTTCCAAGCTCTCCACCAAGGGTCATCTCATGAAGAATGTGCTTGGAAGCATTCAAAAGGGGGTAAGCACTCGTAGACAATTGGCAAACTATTGTGAACATCACGCGTTTGTCTCTTGTGTTGAACCCCAAAAGGTATATGAGGCGCTCGAAGATCCAGATTGGCTTAATGCCATGCATGAAGAACTCAACAACTTCGAGTACAACAAGGTGTGGAGATTGGTGCCAAGGCCAACGAAGAACCACAATGTCATTGGAACCAAGTGGATTTTCAAGAACAAGCAAGATGCTCACGGGACCATCGTTCGCAACAAGGCAAGATTGGTGGCACAAGGCTACTCCCAAGTCGAGGGTATCGACTACGGTGAAACCGTTGCTCCCATTGCTCGCCTTGAATCCATTCGTTTGTTGATTGCTTATGCTTCCCATCACAACTTTAAGTTGCAACAAATGGATGTGAAGAGTGCTTTTCTTAATGGTCCTATTAATGAGTTGGTGTATGTCAAGCAACCCCCCGGGTTCGAGGATCCCTACTTTCCCGATCATGTGTATCAACTCGATAAGGCACTCTATGGCCTTAAACAAGCCCCACGTGCGTGGTATGATCACCTTACCGAGTTGTTACAAGATCGTGGATTTGAAGTTGGGCTAATCGACCCCACTCTTTTTACTAAGAAGGTCAAAGGGGAGTTGTTTGTGTGCCAACTATATGTTGATGATATTATCTTTGGTTCCCCTAACAAAGCTTTCAATGAGGAATTTGCCGCACTCATGACCTCAAAGTTCAAGATGTCTTCCATGGGAGAGTTGAAGTTCTTTCTCGGGTTTGAAGTGAAGCAAAGAAGATAAGGAACCTTCATCAACCAAGCCAAATACACTCAACACATGCTCAAGAGATTTAAGCTAAGTGATGTCAAGCCAGCTTCCACTCCAATGCCCACCAAGTGCCAACTTGACATTGATCCCAATGGTAAAGCGGTGGATCAAAAGGTATATCGCTCCATGATTGGCTCCTTGCTTTACCTTTGTGCATCTAGACCGGATATCATGTTGAGTGTGGGAATTTGTGCACGGTTTCAAGCCGCACCTAAGGAAAGCCACTTTGTGGCGGTCAAGCGAATCTTTCGATATTTGGCTCATACCCCAAACTTTGGCTTATGGTACCCAAGAGGAACAAACTTCAAGATTGTAGGATATTCGGACTTGGATTAGGCGGGAGACAAAGTGGATAGGAAGTCCACTTCCGGAGGGTGCCAATTTCTTGGTTGCTCTTTGGTGAGTTGGTCTTTCAAGAAGCAAAGTTGTGTGTCTCTCTCGTCCACTGAAGCGGAGTATGTGGCAGCCGGTAGTTGTTGTGCACAACTTCTTTGGATGAGGAAAACTCTAAAGGATTACAGTGTCATTTGTGACAAAGTGCCTCTTTGGTGTGACAATGAAAGTGCCATCAAGATTTCTCTCAACCCGGTGCAACACTTCAAGACGAAGCATATTGAGATTCGGTATCACTTCATCCGGGATCACATTAGGCGAGGGGAGATCGAGCTCAACTACATCAACACTCATGATAACCTTGCAGATATTTTCACGAAGCCCTTGGATGAAGCAAGATTTCGCGAGTTAAGGCATGAGCTAAATATCATTGATTCGAGCAATGTTGCTTGAACCGTTGCACACCCCACCATACTCAACTTGATGTCTAGTTTAGATGTAGGCATGGACATAGGGGGAGTGTTGTTCTCTCAATGAACTTTCCCTCCCCCCATTATGCATAAACTAATCAAACTCTTTCACATTAGCCATTTTTTATGGTACTTGTGCTTCAAAGATGAGTTTTGGTCTTGGGCCCAAGGTTAAAATCTTCGCGGCGCCATACCTCCGGACTCAAACATAGGTGGCCTCGGCCACCGCCCTCTCTTGGAGAGGTGTGTGTTTCTCGTCCTCTTTGCTTTGGCTTTGTGTGCGTGTTTGCTCTCGTTTTCTAGTCGGTTTCCTCTCTTGTGTGTTAGCCGTGCTGGCCAGTCTTTTTGTGGCCGAGCGGTACTACCACTCGGTGCGCGGTACTGCCGCTTATGATCATCAAGCGGTACTACCGCCCACCCCAGCGGTACTACTGCTATGGGGCGGGCGATGGGGGGTTATGTCGGGGCAGGGGGAGTTGTTTTTCTCCCCCATACCCATTCGCTCCACTCGCCCGTCTTCTTCGTCGCTCCAGCGACGTCTCGCCGCAGGAGGGCTTCGACCGGCCGCCGTCTTCGTGCCGTCCCTCTCCAGTTCCTCCGGTGGAGTCGATCCCCACCGCGTCCTCTTGCCATGGATGCCGGTATTGCCCCCGTTCCCGTTCTCTCTTTGCCTAGATCTCACATCTAGTTGTTAGGGGCAATAGGCATTGTTTTTCTCGATTTTTGGCTAAGTCGAGGCTTGAGTAGGATGGAGAGGGCTTCTAGGCTGTTTGGATTGATGTTTGGTAGGTTTATTTTTGAATTTGGCATCCCCGGTAGTGCCGGATCTGTCCACGGCAGTAGGGAACCGCCGTTCCCCGTCTAGAGCGGTACTACCGCTCACGTCGCGCGGTACTACCGCTCGCACGGTACTGCCGCGGTTGGGTCGCGGTACTACCGCTGAATGCCATTCCATCATTTTCTTACCACTCTTTGATCCTTGTTGTTTTGTTTGGAGGCTTATGCTCTTTCTTTCGTGTTGTTTCTTCTGCTCGTGTGTTTGGTTCCAGGTGATGAACATCCTGAGCAGCAAGTCCGCCGTGTCAACCCTGGGCGTGCAACATCAAAGCGCTACCGCACATCTGAGTCAGCGGGTGCTTCCTCAAGTGTTCCACCTCCACCTCAACTTAAGAAGAAGTCCGCCAACAGGCCGAAGCCAAGGGGCAAGACTGTGACTGAGTTGACTGCCAAGGAGTTCTAGGAAAGGCGTCGCCGCAATCCCTATGCAGAAGACCAAAAGAACCCTCTTTGGTCAACCGCCCGTTCTGGACCGCTTTCAGTTTGCCATCTACTTTGATGTGATCAAGGCTAAGAAGAATCTCTATGTTGATGTACGCTCCATCGACACGGATGCCATGGAAAAGGACCCTGAGTACTTTGGCTCAATTCTATGCTACTGTCCATCTTGGAACTGATGAAGAAAGGACTCTGACTTGGATGACAAATGGCAAGTTGCTTCTGTCAAGTGGAAGGCCTTCATGGAATTACTTGAGGTGGAAGATCACGGGCTTGAGACTCCTATCGGCTTCCGCCCACACCGCAATGCAAACTCCACTCACAAGCAAGCCCTCTGGCCCTATTGTACTGTGAAGGTTAACCCTGTGACTAAGAAGGAAACCTATGAGCTGTCTGCCTTTCTGGACATCCTTCATCCCGTCTTCCGAGAGACTCTCTTCCCTCGTATCGGGAATCTGGATATGGTCCACTCCTATCTCGTGGACATGCTTCTCTTCTGCCAGCATGAGAAGGAAGCAAACACTGGCGAGTCCCTGGACATTTCTCATGTTATGTGGTCTGAACTTCTATCTGCCATTTCTGAGCGCAAGTGCCCGATCTATGGTCCGTTCATCATGTTGCTCATTGAGAAGGCCTGGGCACATGTCTATCCCAAGGTTATGCTGGAAACTGGAGAATTGGTTTCTCATGAGATCAAGCGTCTGAGGAAGAAGGACAACTGGGGCACCCCGGCTCCTAAATTTGGGGGTCCATTTACTGCCGCTGACATGGAGACCGAGGGCGAGGCTGAGGCCGATGATGATGAGGAGGACTATGAGCCTTCTGGAGCAGAGCCCTCTTGGGAAAAGAAGCTCAAGCGCAAGATGAAGAAGCTCTTCTGCATGGAGTCTCATGGTCAGTACATGACTCATGTGGCTGAGAAGCAGGCCAGGGGGCATCACAAGGAGCTCATGCGTCAGTTGGGTGCGACCGTTGCCAGCGGTTCTGAGGGCCATATCACTGAGGAGGAGGAGTGGATTCAGCAGCACTGTCCGTGGACCGATTCAGACACCGAGCAGTTTCCGACCGATGACGGCGGTGCAGACAATCCCGCTAGGAGATGATGTTCGAGATCCTCAGTTTGCTATCACCTGGAGCCGTAGCTTCGCTCTTTGCCTTTTTGGTGTCTCGATGCCAAAGGGGAGAGAGTTTAGGGATTTTTCGTTGTCAAGTTGCGAGCGTGTGTTTGTGTGGCGTGTTTGTGTTTGCCTTGCCTGTCTTTCTCGCAAACTCTTTTACAGTGTTGTTCCTTGCTTGCTTTGGGTTGGTTTGTGCTCGTGAGACTGATCTATCTTATGGAGTAAGACACATGCACTCTATCGCATCGTATTGAGCTTATGGTATCATGTGCTATTTACTTTGTCTCTTATTTACTATTGCTTAGTGTTAGCCTTATTTTTGCATGATATGCATGATCTATAAAATATAGGGGGAGTGTTGATCCTAGTATGTGTGCGTGCAGTCCAAAGCACCAATCTAGATAGCACACATCTAGGGGGAGCCCGTCTATATTTTAGAGATGTGGGGTTTGCTTATGTCCTATTTTTTCCCATTTGTGCGAATCCCGTATTGTCATCAATCCACCAAAAAGGGGGAGATTGTAAGGGCATATTTATCCCTAAAGTGTTTTGGTGATTGATGACAATGCTTTTGCGGACTAATCTTGTGCGTTTAGTATTTCAGAGATTCATCCTTTGGCACGAGACGATTCCCTCCCCTCGAAGTTTGAAGCAAAGACGGTGTAGCCCTTTCGGTTCAGTTTTGGTGGACTTGTGTCGTAGGAGTCACTGTACTATCAAGAGGGGGTCCGCTTTGGTCAGGCTAGGATGGAATCAACACGTACACATCCTTTTCACACCCTCTGAGCCTTCCCGCCTCGATGGAGGTTTCATTCCCTTTCTTTGTGAGTTCGTTTTGGTCCCAGCGGTAGTACCGCGGTGCCCAGCGGTAGTACCGCTTAAGAGTCACAGGCGGCAGTACCGCTCGGCAGCGGTAGTACCGCCGGTGGGTCCTCAGCCGTAGTACCGCTGCGGTATCGGGCTCCTACCGCGTCGACTCGAGGGGGTCGCTTCTCGTGTCAGATTGTGCGGCACTAAGCAGCAGTAGTAGAAGCAGTAGTGCTGCTCGTGAGCGGTAGTACCGCCCTACCACCGCGACAGTACCGCACTGGGCCCGACTCCTGCTCTCTCGCTAGCCCTCCCAGACTGCACGACAGTACCGCGATGGGGAGCGGTAGTGCCGCTGGTCCCAGCGGTAGTACCGCTGCCCCCTACGGTAGTACTGCCCTCTGCGGGGCTGTTTAGGGGGGTAACGGTTGGATTGTCCCCCCCCCCCCCTATAAAAAGGGGTCTTCTTCTCCAAAGTTGACTTACCTCTTCCCCCAAAAGCTCCATTGTTGCTCCAAGCTCCATTTTCGCCCGATCTCTCTCCTAGCCAATCAAACTTGTTGATTTGCTCAGGATTGGTTGAGAAGGCCCCGATCTACACTTCCACCAAGAGAAATTTGATTCCCCCCACTAATCCCTAGCGGATCTTGTTACTCTTGGGTGTTTGAGCACCCTAGACGGTTGAGGTCACCGCGGAGCCATAGTCCATTGTGGTGAAGCTTCGTGGTGTCGTTGGGAGCCTCCAATTAAGTTGTGGAGATTGCCCCAACCTTGTTTGTAAAGGTCCAGTCGCCGCCTTCAAGGGCGCCAATAGTGGAATCACGGCATCTCGCATTGTGTGAGGGCGTGAGGAGAATACGGTGGCCCTAGTGGCTTCTTGGGGAGCATTGTGCCTCCACACCGCTCCAACGGAGACGTACTTCCCCTCAAAAGGAAGGAACTTTGGTAACACATCCTCGTCTTCACCGGCTCCACTCTTGGTTATCTCATCCCTTTACTTGTGCAAGCTTACTTGTGTTAAATCCCTTGCTTGCTTGTGTTCTTGTTGTTGTTGCATCATATAGGTTGCTCACCTAGTTGCATATCTAGACAACCTACTTTGATGCAAAGTTTAAATTGGTAAAGAAAATCTAAAAATTGTTAGTTGCCTATTCACCCCCCCTCTAGTCAACTATATCGATCCTTTCAGAAGGGATTCACCAAATCCCTTAAAATCCCCACATCCCCAAACCTCCTCAATCCACTTCTACCAAACAAAGCCTAAGGGATGAGGTCAAACTCTGGAACTTGGCGAGTGTTGGGATCCCTTTCAACCCGGGCTGCGTTTCTATATGTTTATAGGTTTTTTCCTTCCTTTCCTCTTTGAGCCTTTTCCTTGGTTTGGCGCCGACCTACTCTGTGGGTCTCCCCTGTACTACTTTGTTTTCCCCTCCCGATCAATGAATTTGGTAGACCACTAGCAACATTCAAAAATACTTGAATTGGACTGCCGCCAGGAGTTACAACCTGATGCACCAGCAAGATCCCCCCTATTTGGCCTGATAAGGGCATCTCCAACGCTGACCCTCAAACCGCCCGCATACATCTGGACTGTACTGTCCGGATCGCGGAAGCCATCCAACGTGGGTCAGTATCGATCCGCGGGGCGGTCCAGGCGTACTTTTTCCTGCAAACCGGAGAAAAATATGGGGGGCTTTGCGGGCGTTCGAACAGCAACCACGCCCGGTTCTGACCACCCGGGCCCAACCCCCACTCCCTCGCCCGTGCTCATTCCTGCCTGGCGCCAGCTGCCCGCATTCATGCCACTATAGGGCGCGCAACTCCACATTGAAGACGGCTCAGGGCGGACGTGACCTCTCACTGCCTCCGCCACTGAAGCGGCACGCCGGCCAAGGGCGCCGCCCGCGACGCGTCTCCGGTGTCCGCGCCTGTTCAATGCCGGAGACGCTTTACTGGATGGAACGAGACAGATGTCTACCATGCCCATTGAATGACACGTCCGTTCGTATGCCGCCATTAAGCAGGCTCGTCGGCCGAGAAACCCACTTAGGCGCCGCGCATTGACGCACCCAGATGCCTGGCCTCACCGGAATCTGCTATTTAAAGGCGGCCTCACTCGGCTAACTCCACGCCACAACACAAGGCGCTCCCCACCCTCCTCCCTTGCACTGCATCCGCCATGACTGTGGGCGGCGAAGCTCTGTGGGAGAGCCTTTCCACGGAAATGAAGCACGAGGTGGCCACCCTTGTTGCCGCCTGGCAGAGATGCCGTGCCCGAGGTCTCCGACGACGAGGACGACCCCACGATGGAGACGGGATCCGACGACACTGCCCCCGCTCCCGTGCCTGTGCACGCCGACTTTACCATGGAGCAGGCGTAGGCGCACTACAACACCGCCATGGAGGAGGTGCAGCCTGCGCCAATGCCTTTGTCAACGTTCCAACAGGCACATGAGGAATAGCGTTACAACTTGTTCCTCCCTGGAGCAGCACCGGCTGGCGAAGGGCCAGATCTACGGCGAGCGAGGAGGCCATGGCCATGGTGAACCCCAACTTCATCGTGATGTAGCATGCCATCTGTGATGTCGTCCGCGCTCAAGCTGTCGCTCGCCAGGAAGCAGCGACAATCGAGGCGCAGCTCCAAGCCAGCTGCACCTCATACGCGCCACCGATGAACTATCCGATTGTTCGATGGGACGACGACAATGCGGGTGGCACCATTTTCATCGTGAACCTCACATCCACCGGCGACAGACAAGACACAAACTCCTCCGAGGATGAATAGGGCACGGGAGGCAGCAGGGCCTTGTGTCCCATGTGGGCCAGTCAGTCTGCCGTGTTCTACTCTTCCTCATGAGAGACCGCGGCTTCATTTCATTGGTCTTATCGCCAGTGCTCATGGAGACGGTGGATGGAGGACAACAGGGCTTGGACGCCGGCCGCCGTAGGTTAGGTTTAGGGTCGGGTCGGTTTCTTGTTTGTTCTAAATGTTCGAAATCTAATGAAAATCCGCTGCGTTTGCATGAATGTCGCCGAGTTTGTATGAAAGTTGCCCATGTTTGCATGAATTTCATTCGGTTTGTTGAAAAAAAATGTTTGCAATATATGCGGGCAACGTTGGATGGTGGTCTCCCGCATCCGTGTCCGTGGATTGGTCCCACCTGCCCGCGGACGAATGCGGGAGGAAATTCATGGGTTGCCGTTGGAGATGCCTTACATGACATTAAACCGGCCTTAAAAGGATTTGCATCGCACAAAATCTCAAAAAGTGGGGAGAAAATGCAATGCACTGGCACATGGAATGGCTGCGTCAGGCGGGAAGAATGGGAATCCATACAGTATAAAGTCGAGTCATTTATTTTTGGATGTAGGGAGTACATGATTGCAGGCGTCCCAGAGTGTCTACTAATTGCAGACGTCCCAGAGTGTCTACGTTCCCCTTTCAAATCTGAATGTATCCCTACCCTAGAGTAATACTAGTATGTTTTACTCTTGACCCTCCTTTTTTTTGAGGGAAAAGGCATTTTATTACCCAATTTGTATCCTACTCTTGATCCTCCTAAAAAAATGAATGGGGGGCCCGTGGGAACGGTGTTTCAGGCCGATTTGGGAGTCCCGTACTCACGTTGGAGACGCTCCGAGATAAAAGCGCAACACATCGCCCCTCACCCCGCCTGTCTTCGAGTTCCACGCCACCCCTAACTCAGCACCTCGCCCCGCCGTCGCGCACCCAAAACCTCGCCGGTGGGGACAGACTCCCTCGCAATAACACGCTTCGCTGCTGGTACGTACGCTACGTTCGCAGTAGATTCCTCTCTTCCTCCCTGTTTCCCTCACCATGGGCGATGCAATCTCTCCTCCTCCGCCCTCGTTCACAGATTGACCACCTCCTCTCCCCACGGTGATGGCGGACGGCTCCAAGGACACCAGCAGGCGGCGGAATCCAGCGGACAAGCTCACCGAAGACCTCCTCATCGAGATCCTGTCGCGCGTGCCGTACAGATCGCTGTGCCGCTTCAAGTGCGTCTCCAAGCGGTGGTGCGGCACCATCTCCCACCCCCACAACCGCAAGGTGCTGCCGCAGTACCATCTCCAAGAACTCGCCGGCTTCCTCTACAAGCGCCAGCACCCCGTCACGGGCTGTTTCTTAGGTCGCCACTTAGCCCATGTCTCGGCGGGAGGCCGCCCTCGTATCCGCCCTTCACTCCCCTTCCTGCCTGACTGTCATCAGTTCCACCTTCTGGACAGCTGCAACGGCCTACTCCTCTGCCGCCGCTTCGAGACCGCTGATTCGTGGGAATTTGATTACGTCGTGTGGAATCCTGCCACGGAGAAGTGGGTCGTCTTGCCTAGCTTCTTCGGCAACTGGCAGACTGCTCGCTTGGGGTTCGACCCGGCCGTCTCCTCGCACTTCCACGTGTTTCACTTCCTGGAGCACGAAATAGATGGGTATCCTGACGGTGATGATTACGAGAGTGATTGACACGTCAAAGGGGTTGAGATCTACTCGTCCGAAACCGGGGCCTGGAGTCACAAGGACAGCGGTTGGGGCTTCCCAACTAAGATAGTGAATCATTCTAAAAGTGTCTTTTTCAATGGTTTTCTGCACTTGCTTACCTTCCGGGATGCGGTGGTGGCAGTGGATGTGGAGGGAACTACTTGGAAGGTTATTCCTATCCCGTACAATCCGGATGCCCCAATAGATCTTGGCGGCGAGTTCATTGATCTGTCTCAAGGGCTTTTGTATTTGGCGCTTACTGATAAATATGATAAGTATAAACTATCGATCTGGGTTCTTGAGGACTATGACAGTCAAGTCTGGGTCTTGAACCACAGTGTCACATATATGCATCTATTTCAAGTGAAGTATGCCCATCATGGAAGCAAGTATGATATTCGCTCTCCACCCGCAACGAAACAAGATTTTCTTTGTTTATGGGCATCGTAAAAAACTCATGTCTTACGAAATGGATAGTGGGAAAGTGCAAGGCATCGACAATCTTAGACATGATTCTGTGCTACCCTACCTTCCTTATGTTCCCTTGTACTCAGAGGAATTGGCAGATTGGAACTGATAACCTGGCTCGCATATCACTGCTCCATTGTTGACCTTTCATATAATGTTGAATTATAGGTCCCAAGCAATATCGGCAGCTATTTGGTTAGATCTTTCTCATGTTGTGTTACTTCTCCTTTGGTCTCGAATGTACACTGTAACCTCACTTTATGGGGCTGCCTGTTCCAGTTAACTTAGTAGTGCCTCTTATGTAAACATATATGTGTTTATGGTTGGTAGCAGCATATGTGCAACAACCTTTGCTATTAATTTTATGGAGCTACAGTTTATTTATACCATGATTGCTGTCTGGGATTGTCTAGAATGTTGTGTTGGGCTGTTGGCGTATGCCCTCTTACAATTACTGTATCTGTGTTGTTGAATTCTATCGTGCATTCAAACTATGCAATCATATACCATAAAAACGTTGGGAGGGAATATATGTTGTTTTCCTTTTGTCAATGTAGAGAGATGTGTTGCAATACAATAATCGTTGTATTGATGGGGTGCTGGTGCACGTATATATAAGTACAGGGTAGGCCTCAACCTCAACTATACCCAACTAGGAGGTGGGCCACAACACGTAATACATGCAACACAAAATACAACTCAACACCCCCCCCCCCCGCGTAGTCGAAGCGTCGCCAGAGACACAGAGACTGGACCGAAACTCCTCGAAGACGGAAGTAGGCAATCCCTTAGTCATCACATCAGCAAACTGTTGCGACGTCGGCACATGAAGAACCCGAACACGGCCAAGGGCAACTTGCTCGCGCACGAAGTGAATATTGAGCTCAATATACTTCGTACGGCGATGGTGCACCGGGTTGGCGGAAAGGTAGACTGCGCTGACGTTATCACAGTAGACAAGAGTAGCTTTATGAACATCACAAAGCAACTCCTGGAGCAGCTGACGGAGCCAAGAGCACTCAGCCACGGCATTAGCCACGACGCGATACTCTGCCTCGGCGCTGGAGCGGGAGACCGTGGGCTGCCGCTTCGATGACCAAGAGATCAACAAGGGCCCAAGGTAGACGCAGTAGCCGGACGTGAAGCGTCGAGTGTCGGGGCAGCCAGCCCAGTCGGCATCCGAGTAGGCCACGAGGTCGGTGGAGGCGGAGGCCGTCAGGGTGAGTCCCAAGGACATGGTGCCACGTATATAATGAAGAATACACTTCACCAAGGTCCAGTGGGAGTCACGCGGGGCGTGCATGTGGAGGCACACCTGCTGAACAGCGTACTGCAGGTCGGGTCGAGTCAGCGTCAGGTACTATAAAGCACCAACAATGGAGCGATAAAATGCTCCATCGGACGCGAGAGACCCCTCCAGAGCAGAGACCTTCGCCTTCGTGTCGACGGGTGTGGGCGCCGGCTTGCAGTGAAGCATACCGGCACGCTCCAGGAGCTCGTGGGCGTACTTCTGCTGATGCAGAAAGAAGCTGTCAGGCCGGCAGACCACCTCGATGCTGAGGAAGTAGTGCAGGGGCCCCAAGTCCTTGAGGGCGAACTCATCACGAAGACGAGCAGTCAGCCGCTGACACTACAAAAAAAAATACACTTCCGTGATGATACGTGTTTGTCACAGTAGGTCGCGTTTTTTGTCATGCATGTACATCCATGACAAATTTATGACAGAATCATGATAGTCATACCTGTGCTGTCGTAGAAGTGTTACATGACATTACCAAAAATTATCATCACGAAAGTGTCCACTTCCATGACGATAAATCGCGCGTCACAGAAGTGCTTTCGTCAAGGGTGACCGACACGTGGCATCCACCGTAACGGAACGCCATTAAGCTATCGGGTCAGGTTTTGGATCCGATAACCCGTTAACAGCCCCGACCAATGGGAAATTTCCACGTGTAAAATTCTTATTGGCCGGACGAAACACGTGTCAGCTCGTCAGTGGGTCAGATAGGCGCCTATGATATGTCGACACGTGCCACGGCCCACCACTGGCCCATTTAGCTTACAAAGCCGGCCCGTTTGACTTGGTCAAAAGTTAACAGGCTGGCCCATGAAAAGCCTGTTAACGGTCTCTTCGCAAATAGCCCATTTTACGGAACGTTAACTCACGGCCCGTTAGGCCCTAAAGGAAATCAGCCCAACAACGTCATGTGGGCCGTCGAATATAACACCAGCCCATTTCACTTTCGGCCCATGTATGGCCCACGACGTCTTTCGGCCCATATGAGGCCTTTGTATCTTTCGGCCCTTTACAGGCCCACGGTGACTCTAGCCCATAATGAACAGTAATTTTCTTTATACCCATTAACGGCCCGTGATTTACGTGGGCCGTTTCCAGCCTGTGTTAGCTTTCGGCCTATTGACAGCCCATACGTTCTTGGGCTCCTTTTCGGCCCTCGATTACTTCCGGCCCGTTACTGGCATGTTCCCCTAATGGGCCAAATTCGGCCCATGGCAAGAGTCGGCCCGTTACTGGCCTGTTCCCCTAATGGGCCAAATTCGGCCCATGGCAAGAGTCGGCCCGTTACTGGCCTGTTACCCTAATGGGCCAAATTCGGCCCATGGCAAGAGTCGGCCCGTTTCTGGCCTGTTAACCCGTTGTGCCGTTCCAGCCCGTCCTATATTCTGGCCCATTAACGACCCGTTATGCCTATGACAGAATTAAGCCTTTGCTGTCCTACGGCCTGTTAACGGCCTGTTACCGTGCTGGGCCGATACCAATTACGCCCAATTATGGCCCATGTAGACCCATTTATCCGACGGCCCGAGGCCCACCGATTACAAGCCCATTTATCGACGGCCCGTAGGAGACTCATGGATCCTACGACCCGTATATGGCCCATGGTAGTTGCGGCCACTAGCAAACCAGGGAAAAAGAAGACTAGGAAATAAATAAGGCCGAAACTAACGCTAGGCTATTAAGGCGATTGCACATATTACATCCACTCGACATCAAAGATCGCCACCAGTGCAAATATAGGGAACACCCTACACTATACAAAAATGGCTTGCTGTTTTCTTCAGCCGGTGGCTGCACGTTAAGAATAAATTTTGTATCGCACCAAAACAAATTACAACTATATAACAAAAGGAAGGTTGGCATAAAACTTAACAGTCTAGCAGATAAATGCACCACCAGAAGTTCAGAAGCTCAGTTCATTTGACCTGGCTGTTACGTTTTCATGCTGTATTGTCCGATGGAGCACCATAACCCTCGCCTTCATTTCCCCTAGGCTCCTGAACAACATAGCAAATGTCTGATAGTCTCGTTTCAAAACCATGCATATCTTGACGACATTGAGCAATGTTTCTCCTTGTTTCACAAAGGGTCTCTATTAGGGAATGGACTTGTGTCTGGAGCGCAGATACAACATTGCTTTGAGCTTGCATATCTTGATCATGAGGCAGTTTGGACGATATTGCCTTAACAACCAACCCAGTATTACGCAGGAACGTGCTTTTGGCACTGTTAGTGGACAGGTACTGACCCACTGCAGCAAGAGCTGACATTGCGGTTATAGTTGCCTCGCCACCTTCAGAAGGTGGCGGTTCCACCATTTTTTCCATAGCTTGCTGAAAAGTTGAGGTTTTACATTAGTAGTACCAGAACAGAAGATATTAAGGAGGCAGCAAAACCAAACAAAATAGCTTTGGTCTATATACAGAACTTATTCTGGTGAACCCATGTAAAATATTAGTTGTATTTTATTGCAAAGTACATAATAAAACCAGGTTCCAAACATATGACCATGTACCATCGCTAATGTATTGTCTATTTCTTCACATTGTATTGAGGGCTAAGGATAAAGAGACGAAGTTTATAATACGGTAAGCATAGTATGACATCATTCATATCACGAAACAACTGAGAACAGACAAACAGGCAATTGTAACGTTGTGTGGGCAAGTCCAGCACGGAACTAGATTACGGGTCAAGATCAAAGGAACATCACTCCTCTCTTTTAAACCTTGTAAGGTGCAATGATACGCTAAGACAGTTGTGTATAAAATTGAAAAGAGTAATAGACATTGGCTGCAAACCATGCAGTTCAAGGCACAAGTCAGAGTAAGTAGTAGTTAAAATGCATGAGGATTAAGGACTTACAACAGCGGCTTTGACTGGTGTAGTCATGCCCTTCTTCTTGCTGGTGTGATAGTCCTTGAAGATTTCCACAACATTTGGTTAAGGTACTTTTTGGTCCTTGCGGGATTTCCTCTGCATTTCGAACAAGTCAATATAGATCTGATAATATGGTACAGCAAAAAGAGTGAAACAACAGCTAATTACAAGAGCCTCGCAGTGTGCAATATAGCTACGAGATCCTGTCGTCTGTTGGAATTTCACTTTCGTACGGTTGGCCTTGTTCTTTGAACAGTTCACCTACAAGAGGATAGATTTGTGTGGCACATGCGTAAATAGGACTTCAGCATGTGATCTGATCACATATATATAATGTACCTGATACGTCGGATCAGACCAGTGTTTAACAAGGCCCCTCCAGTCTTCATCCGATATATTTTCCACTGGAGATGTTTCGGAAAGTTCACTGTTAGCCTTGCCTTCAAAGTGAGTTTTTCTCAAGTTATACCGATACTGTCGCAGAGCAGACTTGAAAACATGGGTGCAAGCTTGTCTGGTTGCATCATCTTTGCTATCCAACTTGAACCTCATCTGTTGAAAATTATGGGAGTCTCATTATCAGCAACCTAGAAAGTATGGGACAGAGCAAGACGATATTACTAGTTTCCATACATAACCATACTTACAGATAAATGGTCGAGGAAGGTGTTGAACTGGGTTTCGTCTTTGTCATTCCTGTACTGAATCCATGTTGGGAGGATACGTACATGACACCTAACGGCAACCGCTGCCTCTGATACTAACTTGGCTGACTCTGTAGCATCACGTGGCCTTTTTAAACCTGCCTCAAAAAAGATCTCCATTCTTCCTCCTCTAGATTTAGTTAACCTATCGAGCATTATCCCTGATGTTTGTTTCCTCTTGCGCCTAGGTGCTAGTCCAACAATGAACATAGGAAGTGTTAGTGTACATCAAACTGTGAGACTACATATAAAGAAGCATGCAACTGTAACTTGACTCCAGCAACTACCTTCTTGCTATTGAAGCTCACAAGGTTCATCTGATATTGC
Organism: Triticum aestivum; assembly: GCF_018294505.1. NCBI lineage: Eukaryota > Viridiplantae > Streptophyta > Magnoliopsida > Poales > Poaceae > Triticum > Triticum aestivum. The sequence continues at coordinate 77,595,884 of NC_057814.1, read as the reverse complement.
CAATTCATCTTGTGTCAAGAGTGCTTGGGAAGTAGTGTCAGGTGGCAAGGGAGCTTGGGAACGTGCTGCTAGCTCAGTTGACGCACGAGTAAGTCGTGCAGCTGGTAGTACTGTGGTAGGTGTTGCAAGAACTAGGGCTGTCTCTGCTTGTTTGGTGGCAGCTATTTGTTTCTGTTTGGCTTTTTTGCAACTCGTGTAGCATGGGATGCCATGTTTGTAGAATTTTCCGCTGGACTTTGACCTTCTATTGCACCATCAGTACCAGTAGAATCTGCAGGATTCATCCGCTTCTCATTCCCTGCCATTCTGTGTTTCTTCCTCTTTCTCTGTGCCATGTTAAGTCAAGCCGACAAGAAAAACGAATAACAATTTAGTTCTTTAGAACAAATTGATGCGTGATGCAGACGAACTGAACTTTGATGTTAGACAACCACATGATAGGAGGATGTAATATGTATGAAAAACAGGACGGAAGAGATAACCAGAACTATGATGTGTTAACTAAGAAGAAGACATTTCACCAAATTAGAAGCAATGCAATGGAAGGTAGACACCAAATGAAAGATGCTACAAATATCGCTCTGCCAAGTTAATAGTGTCTCATCATAAATGGCGTTTAAACAAATGTGAAGCAGTACAAGAAATAAATCATATGCAAGATGCAAACAACATCACACTACCATGTTAGAGGTCTCTCGTCATTAGTGCCATTGCATATTCACAGCATTGCATATTCACAGCTTATGATGTGTAAACTAAGGAGAAGGCATTTCAACAAATTAGAAGCAATGAAAGCTAGACACCATATGAAAGATGCAACGAATATCACTCTACCAAGTTAAAACTGTCTCGTCATAAGTGCCATTTCAACAAATTAGTAGTACAAGCTAGATAAGAATGTGAGATGTAACCTATATCACACTCCGAAGTCAAACATGTCTTATGATAAGTGATTGTTGCAGGTTACACAACAGTAGTAATTTGATGTAAGAACATGATGTGATAGACAAATATTGTATGTTCTAGAAACAGGAACACGTGTCTTATTCAAGTATAATGTGTAAAGTAAGCAGATGGAATTCAACAAAATTAGAAGCAATACAAGCTAGACATCACACATAACATGCAACCACATATAACAGTGCCAAGTTAGAGGGAGCACCGGTGATGCTGCACTAGGGGAGACATGCTCATCATAAACACAGCTTTGTTGAGTGCCTATGCATGTGCTGTCTTGGAAATCATCTTGGGGGTGTGGAGGAGTAGAAACTGTAGAGGCCCTCCATTTGGAAGGAGCACCTTTATCCGCTACCTTGCTAACTTCCTTCCGCTTTATTGATTTGGAATTGTCAAGTAAAACCGACAAGAGAAAGCAATAAAATTCTCTCTTCAAAACTCATTCATGCATGATACTGACAATCACTACTTTGATGTAAGGCAAACACATGATACGAGGATGGAATATATACGAAAAACAGGACGGCATGGCATGTTCACAACTGTTTGTGTAAACTAAGCAGAAACCATTCCAGCAAATAAGAAGCAATGCAAGCTAGACACCACATGAAAGATGCAACCAATATGACTCTGCCAAGTTAAAAGCGTCCCATCATAAATGGAATTTCAACAAATTAGAAGCAGCGCATGCTATAAATCATATGAAAGATGCAACTAATATCGCACTACATATACTAAAGGTGTCTCGTCATGTTGATTGATGCGGGATTCAAAAAACAATAGTTTTATGTAAGGACATGCTTAATAGACAGATGTACTATGTACTAAATACAGGAAGACATGTCACATTAACAGGTATAATGTATAAGCTAAGCAGACTAGCACATGCAGTTTAACCAGATTGGAAGAATTACAATCTAGACACCATATGCAACATGCAACCACATATCATGCTGCCAAGTTAGAGCAAGCACCTGCGATGCTAGTGTAGGGGAAATGCTGTAATCAACTACAGAGCTACGTTCACTATCTTCATCTAGCATTTCTGTTTCTTGAGAATCATGTCGGGAGGCTGACGCTGCATTCTTTAAATGAGGAGTAGTCCCCTTGCCTGCCTGCCTCGTCATAAGTGATTGATGAGGGATACACAAGAACATTAGTGTGATGTAAGAACATGGTTAATACACAGATGTACTAGTATGTACCAAAAACAGAAAGGCATGTCATATTCAAAGGTATAATGTGTAAGCTAAGCAGATGCAATTTAACCAAATTGGAAGCAATACAAGCTAGACATCCGGCTGGAGTGGTGAGCATGATCATCTAGGACCTGAGAGCCTGGTGGGAGGCGGGCTGCTTCGCCACCATCGCAGCTTTCTAGTTGGCTTCCAGGTGATGCCTATCTTTGCTGGGCTTGTCACTGGCTCGGCCAGTGCCCTGACTAGCTATTTGTCTTCTGGTGCTCACGGGATGGTGGTTCATGTAAAAAAATATCTTTCCTTATCTTACCGACTTTGGCCTTTCGAATACAAGCTAGACACCATATGAAACATGCAACCACATATGACACCGCGAAGTTAAAGCAAGCACCTAGGATGGTGGTTCATTGCGAGCGAGGTCATCAACTCCAGAGCTACGTTTACCGTCTCCATCTGCTGACACTGCACCCTTTATAGCGCTGTAACGTGTCTTGCCTAACCGCACACGAAGCTGGAGCGACTTCTCTCTTTTCTTTTTGGCTTCTCTCATGGCAGCAGAGTCTGAAATACCCTTGCATAAAAACACAATAGTGAGAGTAAGGGTGAAGTGTGTGCAGAACTAGTGCACTGTAAAAGTAGCAGATAGCAGGTGGCTGAAAAATAAATGACAGGAGACATATGATAGCTCTACAACATTGCATGGCAAACAAAATTAGATTCTACTCCGTATGATTTTGTAATATATGAGCACAGGAAATGCAGGTACTCCTCCAGCACACCACCACATGTGGTCATATCTAAGGTAAGAGTCGACTGAAAATAAATAGGTCAGTCGATTTTTTAATGAACCGGCCGATCTATAAGGAACGGGTAGATGGCCTTCGTCTACCTCCCACCAGTCACTGTTGACGATCTTTCTCGAACCGCCAGCGATCACCGGCCCAGACCCCTGCCTCCGCCGCCCCGCCCTTCCATCGACCTCGCACCACCGCCGTGCTTGGCAGCGCCCCCAGGCCATCCCTTTAATCCCGGCCGACCTCCAGATCGGGCGCCAGTAGCTCTAGGCCGCACACGCCCCTAAGATAAACACCAAGGCGCTGCTTCCCCAGCGTAATAGGCATACTAGCGCCTGTTACGCCGGGGAATGCTTCCGTTAATTTGGAATCAACTGGCCAGAAATTGAAATTCAGGGGGGCGACGGACCTCTAGCTAAGGTGAAATAGTATATGAGGAGAAACCTTGTGCATCGCGAGTTACTAGGAACATCTAGTATCAAGAAGAAGCGGTCAACTAGTGTCTTCTGTGGGATGAATACCGTGCAAGCAGAGACGTAAGTTTTGCACGAATAAGGGAAGAGGAGTACCTTTTTTGGTTGCCGGTGTGGTCACCTCCACATGTCGCGCCGATCTTCTTCTTTTTACTGGGGAAACCGATGTTCTGGAGGGTGCAGGCTTGGACAAACCCATGGCCAAATTATTGACTGTGTTGCCGTGGCCGTATGTCGGCGGAGGGGAAGCGGATCCGAGGCGGCGAAGGACGGCGTAGCAGGAACAGCTCCGGTGCGGTGGAGGGTGGCGAAGTTGGAGCGCCAACAGTGAGGCGCAGGACGGCGTGGTTGAACTGGCGCGGGTACGGATGGCTCGGCCTCGGCTTCAACTACTAGTCGTGGAGGGCGTTGCGGTTGAGGTTGCGGTGGACGACGACGTCGGGGTATCGGCTCCGGCGTGATGGAGGAGGGCGGCGGTTGATGGGTGGGATGGGGTGGCGGACGGAGGACGCCGGGGTTTCGCGGCTGGTGGAGAGGTAGTTTTGGCGCCCACGAAGTACGAATGGGGAATCGGACGGGTGGGGGTGAACCATGTTTCGGTCTGGGACGCGCTTGTTTTTGGCTTTTTTGAACAGCAGATGGGACGCGCTTGTTTGAAATTTGGGGAAAGTACAAACTTTGCCCCCCTCTTAAATTTCGGACCTACTGCGGGTCGGGGTTAGGATGGTAATCCCAGGTGTCCCAAATAGTGGGCAGGAGCGATTTCGGCCGCGCGCATGTGTGCTTAGGCGGCCATTGTGTATGAATGTTTTCCGGATGCAGTTGCGTGGCGTCCAGATGAAGCTACAAACCTACCCCGGTTTAGACTTTGGACGTCGGGCCGGTAGGTTTCACGGGTAGGAGTTATCAGAAAAGTAATTTCCTTGTACTACCAAACATTGGTCTCACGCGGTTTCGGGCGTGTAGAGGCTCTTTTGGCGCTTCGTTCGAAATTTTGAAACACAAGCATTCACGTCTAGAGTATTCTTGAACTATGAGGATTGACCTAAATAGACACCGTTATATTTGACCTTGTATGTTTGAAAACCTCATTAAATTATTCGCTTCTTTTTGAAATTTTGACACTTGAAAATCCTATAACTACTATTATTTTGGAATGGAGGAGCTAAATTTGAATCTATTTTGTACACGACTACATATGCTATTATGTACAAAATCAGAGCAAAGATTGGTGCCCCCATAATTTAGGTATGGTTTACAAATGCCATGATATCAAATTCAAATAATTGAATGGACTTCATGTTGAATTCGATTTTTTAAACCACCTTAAGTTGAATTCAAATGTATGCTAGTTCATAGGTAGCTATTTATAATGTCCATTGTGTAACTTTCGTATGTATAATGTGCTTTACACACACAACATGAACTATACTCACGTTTATATTCGATTGCTAAAGCGATGCATTGTCTGGAGTTCAAAATACTAACTATGTGGATCAATTGTGTCGAATAATAACATAGACATGCTCAAATTCGATAGAATCTAGATGTCTGATTGTCACGACCGGTTTTTCAATAAAAATAATTATTGAGAAACCAATCCCTGTTACGGACCAGCGAGGAAGAATCCCTTCTCACTGATAGACAATATATTGGTCACAGAAGAAAAATACCAGGAGTACTAAATATAATACAAGGTTGAGCAGAGACTGCCCAACAATTTATTACATGCACGCCGATAAAACAATACGGCGGATAGGGTGGCAAACTACTAACTCACGATAATAATGATGGTGGAGATATCACCGCGAGGCGAGTGATACGACTCCATAAGACTACAGCTCTTCGAGCGTCGGAGTGAGGCTCGAGAAGACTTATTGCGGGTGGCGGAAGCGTAAACAAAGCAAGTGACCAAAATCCGGGATCGCGCAGGACTGACTGGGACTCCTCTAGGCATCGGACGCGCTATCGAACTCTTCATCCAAGAGATCGCCTTCGTCAACATCTGGCCAAATCAACAAGCCAGGTGAGTACTATGAAAGTACTCGCAAGACAGTTCGGACATAAGGTATAACAAATGCGAACATGAAGTACATGAATAAGTTAACCAGTACGATCAGACATAGAGGTAATAAATACTGGGTGCCAAGCGAGGGTCTGAATGACTCCTCGAGCGGAAAATGCGGAATAGTAATACTGGTGCCAAACGAGTGTCTGAAAGACTCCTCGAGCGGAAAATGCGGAATAATGATACTGGTGCCAAACGAGTGTCTGAAAGACTCCTCGAGCGGAAAATGCGGAATAATAATACTGGTGCCAAACGAGTGTCTGAAAGACTCCTCGAGCGGAAAATGCAGAATAATAATGCCACAGCCGGGCGTCGAGGCGACACCACATAAAGGGCTTATAACAGAAAGTAAAGACAGTGCTTGCCACAGTCGGACGTCTGAGCGACGTCACATAAAGGGCTTATATCATAGCTCAACAATACAATAGTTTGAGAACATAATTTATCACGAGCATGAAACGAATATAAAGTTAGTCCTTCCACACAAAAAACAATAACTCTGGATTACCACTTGAGCTTGCTCACCGGGAACGGTTTTTTTCCACACGGATAGATATGGATACAATGTTTACACTACTAGATTAAGGGTACGATGATTTGGAAGGAATTGACTCTGCAGAGTTTGTACTTAACCACAGCCAACGGATTTCAGTAGTCACGGGGACTAGTTCCGTCTGCGGTGTTTTGGAAGAAACACGTCTAACCAGTACACACCCAATTTAACCATCCGAAGCCAGGGATCACCCTCGGCATCGTTCAAGAAAAACCTTGAGACGGGGAGGCTACAACCTCGTGTAGCATGGGATCAAATTTCTATACGCGCGCTATAAGGGGGTGCCCCCCCTCTCGGTCCCAACCGGAAACACCCATGCCCCCTGACCGGATGACTGGCTTTAATCCTGGGCCAAGGTACCATCATCCCGGCCTCTCTGTTTGGTGTGTACACGGAAAGAGGTTACCAACTTACTAAACCGCATCCCTGGCAATGAGACATGTGGTAGCACGGAAAGGGGAAAGAACGGTAACGCGGCTCCAACCACGTTAACGTCGGGGGAAAGTCGGATGACGCAAGGCTGGCATGCTACAACAGTACCACCTTGCTGCCCTTCATGTCACCACATGATTAGGCCATCTCTCATCAGAGATCATCACAACTTCGGGTCATGCGGAAAAGAAACGATAACGTGGCTCCAACCACGTTAACGTCGGAAAAAGTCGGATGACGCAAGGCTGGTATGCTACAATAGTACCACCTTGCTGCCCTTCATGTCACCACATGATTAGGCCATCTCTCATCAGAGATCATCACAACTTCGGACAACCGGGTAGTTGCCTCACAAGCAACAGGGTATTTACCGACACTCATATGTCACGCACCAACTTTCACGCAAACATGCAAAACACCTGTCATATCAAATGTTCAAAACATGCTTGCCTGGTTCGGAGAAGTCGGAGTCTAGCTCGGCAGAGTTCGCGGCTCCGTCACCTCTCCCGGAACCTACGGCAATCACGAAACGGGCACTAACGTGAAAACCAACACATGCACATAAACTTTGCCAAATATTTTTCAAATAAATCCCATAAAAAACTAGACAAAATTTTAAGAATGTCAGAAAAAGAATCACTCAAAAATACCTTTTTATTAAAAAGTTATAAAGGTTTCTGTCCAGGGACCTTTCTGTAATGAAACAGAAAAGTTCCAGGGTTTTAACTGAGAAAACAGAAAACTGTTCGTCTGGAAATGCGCAAGCGCCAAAGAGAAAGCGTATTTTGCCCGAAGGCGCCAACAGAAAACGGTTCGGGGAAATAAAACAGAGGCTGACACGCGGGGTCCGCATGTCAGGTTTGAAAAGGCTCGCCGGCGCCCGAAGACGGCGGTGGACGCCGGCGTCGAACCACGGCGAGTTAGGAGAAACGGAGGGTACCAAGAGCTTCAGTGTCTTCTTCCGTGTTGGTGGGTGGTGGACTCGTCCAACGGGGAGCACCACGTCGACGGCGACACTATCTCCGGCGGACGGCGGTTCGGGTGAGGATGGGGAACTCCGGTGGAGGGCTGCAAGCTTCAAATTGAAGTGCGGGTCAGAACGAGAGATGCATGGTGAAGCTACTGGCAAGAGAATGGAGGCGGAGGAGCACACACGGGGGCGAATCGGGCTGGATCCCGTGGCGGGTCGCGGCGGCCGGAGTCGAGGAAGGAGACCTCCTCGGGGCCCTTCCAGTGGCTAGGCGTGCTCTAGGGGAAGTGCATGGCTGGTGGGTGCTCGAGTTGAAGCTCGAGGCCTCTATTTATAGGCAGATCGACGGGGTGGCCGTGAACGGAGAATCTCCGGCGAGCGATTACGGCGGAGCAGTGGATTGGAAGGTGGTTTGACCGGTCGGGCAGCATCAGTGGAGATTACTGGAGTTGTTCCACTGCTAAACGGAGCTGGCCCCGGCGTAATGGCGTCTGTCCACGGTGAGGTGACCGCACGGGCTCAACGGCGGCAGAGAGCGCGCTCCGCGCCCTGCGGTTCACGACGAGAGCGGCAGCGCATTCGGGGGAGTGGAAGGCCACGCAGCGGGCTCCGGTGGTTTGGGCGGCGCTGGGTGGAGTCGTCGGCGCCGTGTCTCCCGCTGTCGTCCACAAAGCCGCCGCCGGCGTCGGTCACGGGGCGGCGCACCTTCTGCTGCTCGTGGCCGACGCCCGCAAGGCGCCAGGCGTTCGTGCGGTGCAGGAACAAGAGGGCGGGGACAAGGAGCAAGGCGACGCGAGGGTACTGGCGAGATCGATGCCCATCTCTGAAGAAAACGACAGCAAGCACTGAACTGAAACTCTGAATTTATCTGAATTTGACATGACCATGCACTGCAGGTGTTCGACAGTGGGTTTTGGCTATGAGATAAATTTTTCTGGAGCTGTAACTTGGTGAGATGACCACTCAATGCACCCAGAGGCTGCATGAATTTACTTGGAATTTTTGGAGAAGGTTTTGAATGAATTTCACCAAATTTGGCAAATCTGGTCCAAACTTGCAGTAGATGTAGTTTGGAAATTTTGAACTGGAGACCAGTGGATCTTCATGGTTCTAGGTTGAGGGTTCAAAGGACTAGGAGGGGAAAAGGTTTGGTGGCAAAAATCAAAACAGGAAAAGGAGTTCCTGTGTAAATCTCCAAGTGCTATAAGAGAAGACATAAATTTATTTGAATAGAATTTGAATGGAAATGATCACATGGGGATGTTCAACTTGTTGGATTTGATGCAAATCATGATCCAAAGGTGAGGGAAGGGTTAGGAGAGAGGATTTGCACTAATGCCATGGCAAGAAGGAATAGTTGAAAGTGGCAAAGGACTTTCCAAAAGCCATAGTGCATTCTCAAAAAGATTTTCAAAGGTTATTCTCTCAAATGAAAAACATTTTGTCTTGAGCCCAAATGAAGAGCAAGAACTCCCAAGGCCAAAGGCAGATCTTGGGTGAATCCAAATAAAACTTGGGTGTCACACTGATGGATCAAAGACCGCTCCTTACGCGAATTGCAAATATCATGATCCCATCCTAATATTGATTTATATCTTTAATCAATGTGTAGAGCAGTCTTTTACGTGTAGTTTCACTCTCCATCGGTGGTCTCTCACACATGCTCACACACTCTCTCCCAAGGTGTCTTTCTCGCACACATGCTCTAGATATAACCCTCCTCCCTCTCGTAACCATTTACAACTGTTTTCACTAACCTTTATCACAAGCACTCTTCCTCTCGCAAACATACACACGCACAATCCTCATCGACCCTTTCTATATACATGGACCTGCCTACGTGTCTTATGTACGCACATTATCTTTACGCCTGTCTCTCACGCATTGTCTCACACCTCTCTTCCTAATCGACGAGTATGATTCTAGCAGAGCATTCTGTAGGATGCCCCTTAAAGTTAGGTTGGACGAATAGTAATATCAGAGATAAAGGGGTTACCTTAGTCCGAGAACCTAGGGTTACAAATCCTAGCCGGCTTTGTCAGTGGACATAGAGTCCTTCACAATTCTGCTATCTTTGTCTTGTACGACTAGTCATCCATGGGTCTTCCTAAATGCGTCACGGGCCGACCAATGTGGCGCAGGTCGGAACCGAACGAAGGGCCTCATCTCAACCCACCGGACCTCATGCGGTGACACACCCTCTACCCCCACGTCTCATTATCTTCTCACACCCACACATACCAACACAAACACCACACACACAGAAAATTTCTCCTGGTGCCTCTATTCCCTCCCCTCTTGCATATACACACTCAAGGGAATGGAATCTCTTGTCGTGACGTCATATTCGTCTCTCTCTCTAGACCACTCTCATTTCTCGTGCTATCTCTCCCACGCCCCCCCCCCCGTCGGCCCCTCTATCCATGCCTCTCTCGAATACGTAATATACACACATACCTCTCTAGGCCCCGCCAAATGCATCAACTACACATTCACACATGTTACATCATGTACCCCAGTGATCTAAAAAGCCCTCTCTTCACGTTTATTTCGCATACAACATTCCTTTTGAATAAAGTGTGGCCAAAAAATTATTTTAGAGTTTCTACATATATACAACATTACAAAGTTATATGGAGGAGTACGAACGCTAATTTGCATTGCATGGTGCCCACAATGATATTTATTCCGCACTGTGAATTTGTATATTTTTATACTATATACAAAGTTAGTCATAATAAAGAGAAACGAAGAGCATCTCTCTCTCCATCGCATACCCCCCTGTACACCCCTTTCATGTATGCACACAAAACTATCTCCAGGTCCTCTAAAAGTAAGCCCCCAGAAAATTCACACATGTTTCATCTTTCTCTCGCGATATATGCAATGACGATCATTGTATTTGAAGCGAAATCACGATACATACATTGGACTTCAGAATCCACTCATTACGGTCACCATTTATGTTTAGTGGTTATTATACAGTCACGGGCTCACCGTACAACTCTGTAATTGCTCATGACATGACTAGTTGACCAGTTAAACGCTCCACGTGGCACCTCTAGTGTTGCATCACATTATCTCACTACCATCGTGCCCACCTGTCGAGTTGTATCTACTCTACATCTACACTCTTATAAAATACATAAAATACACTCTTATAAAAAACAGAGTTGGTGATGATGGTGTGCCTGCCATCCTGCAATATAGGCCGTCCGATTTATATCTGACGGATAGGAAAGAAACTATGGCAATTTTGCAAAAAGGTACCCACACACCTCTCCACATTTGCAAATAAGGCCTTCCCTCGTTCATCCTCTTGTCTCACAAGATAAACAAGTCATACAAATGCATCTTGATGTTACGTGCAACGCACGGGCATCTTGCTAGTAAGAATGAAAACAAACGACAAAAAAATATTTGGACGGTGGTTCGAAGTCATGACCGCGGGCACAGCGGACAAGGTGGCCTTGTATTGGTATGCCGAGCCGTCTGTTTTAACACACAGGAGCTGGTGTGGTGATTATACACACACGCATGCACACGAACTGCATCCACGCAACACTCACACAAACACATGCACCCACGCACGCACGCAACACTCACACGTACACACGCAGCCACGCACACACGCAACACTCACACGCACGCACGCAACACTCACACGCATGCATGCATGCACACACCAGTACACCACATGACCAACACACACTCACGCTCAAGTGCTCAACCTACACGTGCATGCGCACACATCAGGCCCTGACAGACACATACACAACCAGGTGATTCCCGCGCACGGGTTGGAGCCTTGTCGCGCCTGCATAAATTTGTGTTTATCTGACTTTTGCCTATGCGAACTGACAGGTGGGACCCACAAGGAACGTGGTCAATTTAACTAGTCAACATGGCGCCACGCAGACTATTTGGCCGGTCAACAGAGTGCAATCCGATGCTGAACTGTGAGCAAGTGACCGTATAATCACCGCAAAACGTATATAGTGACCGTAATCAGCTTATTTTGAAGTTCGGTGACCGTATTACGCTTTTCTCTCTGTAGGCCCTCCAAAACTACATCTCTACACGTTCTCGCATGTTACATCTAACAACTATGCAATACAGCACTACTACTACACTCTAACACAATAAATCATATGTGTTTTTAGTTTTACTAGATATCATATTGTTACTTATAATTATTCAGTTTGCATACATTAAAATTTCCTTTGAAATGTATGGCCAGTATCATCTACCGCGCGGGAAAAATCCCGCCCTTTCCTGTTTAATCGGGTTTGTATCGATGGATCGTGCGAAACAGCAAAACTATAGTACTATAAAGTACTACAAGTGACAGTTCACTGGGCCGTCGTGTCGTCTACTCCTCCATCGTAAGAGTGGAGCGCTCGCTTTCATAAATCTTCTAGTCCCTTTCGCCGACATGTGGGACATCAAGCTACCGGGTCAACGTGCCATACCGGAATACAGTGCAGAGCAGCCGGGGTGAAGCACCCCAGTCATGGCGCCGGCGTAGTAATGAGCAATGAGGCGTCAAATCACAAGCTGCACCTTTCCCGCAGTTAAGTTGGAGGGACGAAGCAACCATCATTTCACTCGTTGCTGAATCCGCTTCTCCCTCATCTTTTTCAACTTAACCACGTGTTGCTTCTGCCGTTGTTCTGCCTCATGTGGGATGCGGATCGGCTTGGTAAAGCACTGACACGTGGGACCGCATGTTAGCAAACCGCCAGGACAACGTCCTCCGAAAATAAGAAGCCTAATACTAGACTTACAAAGGGCTACATAGCTGCTACGTATACTTTCCATCTAATCTATATATGCCCCCCTGATTTTCAGGTGGGGTGGGCCTAATCCTCTCCTTTAATCCAATCAAATAGTCCCACATCACATCAGTTCGTAACTTTACGTAAACCATTACGTGGATGTAGCATTGCTCAAATAAGAAACCTCCCCCGCCATCCGCGCGGCAAAATCACCTCCTTTTTACTAATCTTGATTCTATAATTTTTTAGATCAATATAATTGAGATTTGTATAGATAGCACACAGGAGCAAAACCAAGTGGTACGGTTAAGGGCATCCACAATGTGTAGCCAAATGTGAAAATAGCTTTCGGCATCGTGGGAACCATTGTGGACGGTGTTGCCAAAGCCAAAAAGATGGAACCGAAGCTCCCTGATTGATTGATTGAAGGAATAGAAAAATGCAACGTCTCCCCTCTTTCTCCCATGCTTGGACGCATGTAGTACCGTATAGAGCACAGAGTCTACTCCCCTGTCCCTTCTATCACAAATCTCAAAGCAGTGAGGCGTCAAATCACAAAAGCACGGACGAAGCAACCATCATTTCACTCTTCGCTGACTCCGCTTCTCCATCGTCTTCTTCGAGAAACCATCTCACCGCACTAGTACTCCTAGTAGTACTAGTAAAGGACTTCCTGGATGCAAATAAGGCGGTTGTCTCGGCTTGCAGGCGTCACTTGTGAACGACTTACTGTGGTCTCCCTCAATGGTGTTCTCCGTCGAACGCACTTCGCCAAACCACCAAAAAAAAGATATCGTCGACGTCACCGCAATGGGGAAGGAAGTCAAATATAGTTACTACCTCCATTTTTTTGTACACAAGGCCAGTATATCAAAATTACAATTTGCAAAGGGCCACTAACACTAATCGAGGCAAAATTGATGGGGTTAGCAACCAAGGACATTAATATCCCCTGCATGCATGCAGAAGTGAGAAGGTTGGTTTGCATGGCGCTGCATTAATCAAGCGATGAGGAGTGAGATGGTTAGCTCTTTGGTCTTTGGAGAAAAAAAATATGCATTAATTGACACGTGAATTGAGGATTTGTATCGATTAAATCCCGCGAAGGAAAACCCCGCCTTTCTTTTTTAACACTAGTACTCCTAGTACGTACGTACTTATCCTGTTTGGGTCTAGGCCTTGCATTGCCAAACTTCGCCACACATTTTTGCCAAGCTTGCCTAAAGTTTTCAAAATGAGAAGGAGGTACACTTGCGCACGGCTGTCGCGGTCGCACCGCACCCTCACACGGTCGCTCCTGCACGCCGCGGTCGCACCGCACCCTCACACAGTCGCTCCTGCACGCCGCAAACCCAACCAAGGGAACGCACCCTCACTGACACATGCTGTCGCATGTGAACAAACCAAACTCAGCCATCCTACCGCTGACACATAATTTTCGTTCATAGAGTATGTTTATCCAACCGCATGTTGGGGAGTATCCGTACGGCTCGTGCGGTGGTTTGTTGGGGAAGAAGAAGAGGTGAGGAAGAAGGAAATAAGGGTTAGGAGACATAGGATATTCATCCAACCGTCTGAAATGGTAGACTGACCCAAGTCAGGCGACTTGCATAACAAATATATGTTTTTACACAGCAAAAGATCCATAAAAACAACAACATAAAGAAAAACTATCACTGCTCGCGGAAAGAGACGGCCTCGTCGTCTTTGGCTGCCGGCGCGAACCAGCCGACGTGTGTCTCCGCACCGTGGTTGTCCTCGGCCTCCAGCTACTCGTTCAAGCGGAGCGTGCGGGCGCTCTGCACGGACGAGAGCACAACCCGGTTCAAGTCGAGGACGTCCGGTTCCGCCTGCAGGAGGGCCTCGATGGCAGCGACATCCGCGCGCTCCGCGTCGAGTTGAGCCTCCGCCGCCCGGTTCAAGTCCAGGACGTCCGGATCTGCCTGCAGGAGGGTGTCGATGAGAGCGGCATCCGCGCGCTCTGCGTCGAGTCGAGCCTCTGCCGCCCGGTTCAAGTCCAGGACGTCCGGTTCCGCCTGCAGGAGGGCCTCGATGGCAGCGGCATCCGCGCGTTCCGCCTCAAGTTGAGCCTCCGCCACCCGGTTCACATCCACGACATCTGGTTCCGCCTTCAGGAGAGCCTCGATGGCAGTGGCATGCGTGTTGGAAATATGCCCTAGAGGCAATAATAAATAGGTTATTATTATATTTCCTTGTTCATGATAATCGTTTATTATCCATGCTAGAATTGTATTGATAGGAAACTCAGATACATGTGTGGATACATAGACAACACCATGTCCCTAGTAAGCCTCTAGTTGACTAGCTCGTTGATCAATAGATGGTTACGGTTTCCTGACCATGGACATTGGATGTCATTGATAACGGGATCACATCATTAGGAGAATGATGTCATGGACAAGACCCAATCCTATGCCTAGCACAAGATCGTGTAGTTCGTTTGCTCAGAGCTTTTCTAATGTCAAGTATCAGTTCCTTAGACCATGAGATTGTGCAACTCCCGGATACCGTAGGAATGCTTTGGGTGTACCAAACGTCACAATGTAACTGGGTGGCTATAAAGGTGCATTACAGGTATCTTCGAAAGTGTCTGTTGGGTTGGCACGAATCGAGACTGGGATTTGTCACTCCGTGTAAACGGAGAGGTATCTCTGGGCCCACTCGATAGGACATCATCATAATGTGCACAATGTGACCAAGGAGTTGATCACGGGATGATGTGAGTTACGGAACGAGTAAAGAGACTTGCCGGTAACGAGATTGAACAAGGTATAGGGATACCGACGATCGAATCTCGGGCAAGTAACATATCGATAGACAAAGGGAATTGTATACGGGATTGATTGAATCCCCGACATCGTGGTTCATCCGATGAGATCATCGTGGAACATGTGGGAGCCAACATGGGTATCCAGATCCCGCTGTTGGTTATTGACCGGAGAACGTCTCGGTCATGTCTGCATGGTTCCCGAACCCGTAGGGTCTACACACTTAAGGTTCGATGACGCTAGGGTTATAGGGAAAGTATGTACGTGGTTACCGAATGTTGTTCGGAGTCCCGGATGAGATCCCGGACGTCACGAGGAGTTCCAGAATGGTCCGGAGGTAAGGATTTATATATGGGAAGTCCTATTTTGGTCACCGGAAAAGTTTTGGGTGATATCGGTAATGTACCGGGACCACAGGGAGGGTCCCGAGGGTCCACCAAGTGGGGCCACCAGCCCCAGAAGGCTGCGTGGGCCAAGTGTGGGAGGGGACTAGCCCCAGGCGGGCTGGTGCGCCCCCCCACCAAGGCCCAAGCGCATGGGAGAGTGGGAGGGGGCAAACCCTAGGTCCAGATGGGCCTTAAGGCCCACCCTAGTGGCGCCCCCCCCTCTCCTCCCCTTGGCCGCCCCCCCTAGATGGGATCTAGGGCTGGCCGCCAGCCCTTGGGGGTGGAAACCCTAGAGGGGGCACAGCCCCTTCCCCCCTTATATATAGTTGTGGTTTGGGGCTGCCCAAGACACGAGAACGTCTCTCTTTCGGCGCAGCCCTACCCCTCTCCCTCCTCCTCCTCTCCCGCGGTGCTTGGCGAAGCCCTGCGGGATTGCCATGCTCCTCCATCACCACCATGCTGTCGTGCTGCTGCTGGATGGAGTCTTCCCCAACCTCTCCCTCTCACCTTGCTGGATCAAGGCGTGGGAGACGTCACTGGGCTGCACGTGTGTTGAACGCGGAGGCACCGTTCTTCGGTGCTTAGATCGGAATCAACCGCGATATGAATCGCTACGAGTACGACTCCCTCATCCGCGTTCTTGCAACGCTTCCGCATCGCGATCTACAAGGGTATGTAGATCCACTCCCCTTCCCCTCGTTTCTAGAGTACTCCATAGATTGATCTTGGTGATGCGTAGAAAATGTTGAATTTCTGCTACGTTCCCCAACAATGGCATCATGAGCTAGGTCTATGCGTAGTTTCTATGCACGAGTAGAACACAAAGTAGTTGTGGGCGTAGATGTTGCCAATTCTTCTTGCCGCTACTAGTCTTATCTTGTTTCGGCGGCATTGTGGGATGAAGCGGCCCGGACCGACCTTACACGTATGCTTACGTGATACAGGTTCCACCGACTGACATGCACTAGTTGCATAAGGTGGCTAGCGGGTGTCTGTCTCTCCCACTTTAGTCGGAACGGATTCGATGAAAAGGTCCCTTATGAAGGGTAAATAGAAATTGGCATATCACGTTGTGGTTTTACGTAGGTAAGAAACATTCTTGCTAGAAACCTATACAAGCCACGTAAAAACTTGCAACAACAATTAGAGGACGTCTAACTTGTTTTTGCAGCATGTGCTATGTGATGTGATATGGCCAGAAGATGTGATGAATGATATATGTGATGTATGAGATTGATCATATTCTTGTGAATCACGACTTGCATGTCGATGAGTATGACAACCGGCAGGAGCCATAGGAGTTGTCTTTATTTTTTTGTATGACCTGCGTGTCATTGAATAACGCCATGTAAATTACTTTACTTTATTGCTAAGCGCGTTAGCCATAGAAGTAGAAGTAACCGTTGGCGTGACAACTTCATGAAGACACAATGATGGAGATCATGATGATGGAGATCATGGTGTCATGCCGGTGACAAAGGTGATCATGGTGCCCCGAAGATGGAGATCAAAGGAGCAAAATGATATTGGCCATATCATGTCACTATTTGATTGCATGTGATGTTTGTCATGTTATGCATCTTATTTGCTTAGAACGACGGTAGTAAGTAAGATGATCCCTCACTAAAATTTCAAGAGACGTGTTCCCCCTAACTGTGCACCGTTGCGAAGGTTTGTTGTTTCGAAGCACCACGTGATGATCGGGTGTGATAGATTCTAACGTTCGAATACAATGGGTGTTGACGAGCCTAGCATGTACAGACATGGCCTCGGAACACATGCAAAACACTTAGGTTGACTTGACGAGCCTAGCATGTACAGACATGGCCTCGGAACACAAGAGACCGAAAGGTCGAACATGAGTCGTATAGTAGATACGATCAACATGGAGATGTTCACCGATGATGACTAGTCCGTCTCACGTGATGATCGGACACGGCCTAGTTTGACTCGGATCATGAATCACTTAGATGACTAGAGGGATGTCTATCTGAGTGGGAGTTCAATAATCAGATGAACTTCATTATCATGAACATACTCAAAAGGTCTTTGCAAATTATGTCATACGCTTTAGTTCTACTGTTTAAGATATGTTCCTAGAGAAAATTTAGTTGAAAGTTGGTAGTAGCAATTATGCGGACCGGGTCCGTAAACTGAGGATTGTCCTCATTGCTGCACGGAAGGCTTATTCCTTAATGCACCGCTCGGTGTGCTGAACCTCAGCGTCGTCTGTAGATGTTGCGGAACATCTGACATACACGTTTTGATGACTACGTGATAGTTCAGTGCGTAATGCTAACGGTTTAGAATTGTGGCACCAAAGACGGTTTTGAAACGTCGCAGAACATATGAGATGTTCCGAAGACTGAAATTGGGATTTCAGACTAGTGCCCACGTCAAGAGGTATGAGACCTCTGACAAGTTTCTTAAGCCTACAAACTAAGGGAGAAAAGCTCAATCGTTGATCATGTGCTCAGATTGTCTGAGTACCACAATCGCTTGAATCGAGTGGGAGTTAATCTCCCAGATGAGATAGTGATAGTTCTCCATAGTCACTGCCACCAAGCTAGCAGAGCTTCGTGATGAACTATAACATATCAGGGATAGTTATGATGATCCTTGAGCTATTCGCGATGTTTGACACCGCGAAAGTAGAAATCAAGAAGGAGCATCAATTGTTGATGGTTAGTAAAACCACTAGTTTCTAGAAGGGCAAGGGCAAAAAGGGATACTTCATGAAACAGCAAGTCATTTGCTGCTCTAGTGAAGAATCCCAAGGTTGAACCCAAACCCGAGACTAAGTGCTTCTGTAATGAGGGGAACGGTCACTGAAACGGAACTACCCTAGATACTTGGTAAATGAGAAGGCAGGCAAGGTCGACAGAAGTATATTGGATATACATTATATGAATGTGTACTTTACTAGTACTCCTAGCAGCACCAGGGTATTGGATACCGGTTCGGTTGCTAAGTGTTAGTAACTCGAAATAAAAGCTGCGGAATGAACGGAGACTAGCTAAAGGTGAGATGACGATATGTGTTGGAAGTGTTTCCAAGGTTGATGTGATCAAGCATCGCATGCTCCCCCTACCATCGAGATTGGTGTTTGCGTTGAGCATAAACATGATTGGATTATGTTTATCGCAATACGGTTATTCATTCAAGGAGAATAATGGTTACTTTGTTTATTTGAATAATACCTTCAATGGTCTTGCACCTAAAATGAATCTCGATCGCAGTGATACACATGTTCGTGCCAAAAGATATAAAATAGTAATGATAGTACCACATACTTGTGGCACTGCCGTTTGAGTCATATTGGTATAGAACGCATGAAGAAGCTCCATGTAGATGGATCTTTGGACTCACTCATTTTTGAAAAGATTGAGACATGCGAACCATGTCTATTGGTATATATGCATGAAGAAACTCCATGCAGATGGATCGTTTGGACTCACTTGATTTTGAATCACTTGAGACATGCAAATCATACCACATGGGCAAGATGACTGAAAGGCCTCGTTTTCAGTAAGATGGAACAAGAGAGCAATTTATTGGAAGTAATACATTTTGATGTATGCAGTCCAATGAATGCTGAGGCATGCAGTGGATATCATTATGTTCTTACTTCACAGATGATTTGAGTAGATGCTGAGTGTATTTACTTGATGAAACACAAGTCTGAATTATTGAAAGGTTCAAGTAATTTCAGAGTGAAGTTGAAGATCGTCGTGACAAGAGGATAGAATGTCTATGATATGATCATAGAGATGAGTATCTGAGTTACGAGTTTGGCACACAATTAAAGACATTGTGGAAAGTGTTTCACAATTAATACCGCCTGGAACACCATAGTATGATGGTGTGTCCGAACATCATAACTGCACCCTATTGGATATGGTGCATACCATGATGTTTCTTATCGAATTACAACTATCATTTATGGGTTAGGCATTAGAGATAACCGCATTCACTTTAAATAGGGCACCATGCAATTCCGTTGAGACGACACCGTTTAGAGAAACCTAAGTTGTCGTTTCTTAAAAGTTTGGGGCTGCGATGCTTATGTGAAAAAGTTTCAGGCTGATAAGCTCGAACCCAAAGCGGATAAATACATCTTCATGGAATACCCAAAAACAGTTGGGTATACCTCCTATTTCGGATCTGGAAGCAAAAGTAATTGCTTCTAGAAACAAGTCCTTTCTCGAGGAAAAGTTTCTCTCGAAAGAATTGAGTGGGAGGATGGTGGAGACTTGATAAGGTTATTGAACCGTCACTTCAACTAGTGTGTAGTAGGGCACTGGAAGTTGTTCCTGTGGCACCTATACCAATTGAAGTGGAAGCTTATGATAGTGATCATGAAACTTCGGATCAAGTCACCACCAAACCTCGTAGGACGACGAGGATGCGTGCTACTTCAGAGTGGTACGTGATCCTGTCTGAGATATCATGTTGTTGGACAATACTGAACCTATGAGCTATGGAGAAGCGATGGTGGGCCCATATTCCGACAAATGGTTAGAAGCCATGAAATCCGAGATGAATGGATCTTTGAGAAGAAGACGGACGTGGACGGTAATGTTACCGTCTATGAAGCTCGACTTGTGGCAAAGAGTATTTCCACAAGTTCAAGGAGTTGACTACGATGAGATTTTCTCATCCGTAGCGATGCTTAAGTCCGTCGGAATCATGTTAGCATTAGCTGCATTTATGAAATCTGGCAGATGGATGTCAAAAAAAGTTTCCTTACCAGTTTTCGTAAGGAAAGGTTGTATGTGATACAATCAGAAAGGTTTTGTCGATCCTAAGGATGCTAAAAGGTATGCTAGCTCCAGCGATCCTTCCATGGATTAGAGCAAGCATCTCGGAGTCAGAATATACGCTTTGATGGAGTGATCAAAGTTTTTGGGTTTATACAAAGTTTGTTAGAAACTTGTATTTACAATAAAGTGAGTGGGAGCGCTACAACATTTGTGATAAGTATATGTGAATGACATATTGTTGATCCGAAATGATGTAAAAATTTCTGGAAAGCATAAAGGGTTGTTTGAAAGGAGTTTTTCAAAGGAAGACCTGCATAAAGCTGCTTACATATTGGGCATCAAGATCTATAGAGATAGATCAAGACGCTTGATGATACTTTCAAAGAACGCACACCTTGACATGATTTTGAAAGAGTTCAAAAATAGATCAGCAAAGAAGGAGTTCTTGGCTGTGTTACAAGGTGTGAGTATTGAGTAAGACTCAAGACCTGACCACAGCAGAAGAGAGAGAAAGGACGAAGGTCGTCCCCTATGCTTTAGACGTAGGCTCTA
The DNA here is from genome assembly GCF_018294505.1 of Triticum aestivum. Classification (NCBI taxonomy): domain Eukaryota; kingdom Viridiplantae; phylum Streptophyta; class Magnoliopsida; order Poales; family Poaceae; genus Triticum; species Triticum aestivum. The sequence continues at coordinate 77,575,170 of NC_057814.1, read as the reverse complement.
CAGTATGCTATGCTGTGTACCGCACATGAAGTGTGCCTTGCCATGAGTTGGTCAAGGGGTACAATAGTGATCCGGGAATGGATCACATAACAGCGGTCGAACTTATCCTTAGTATCTAGTGCACTAAGAAATTTTCTCGATTATGGAGGTGAAAAGGAGTTCGTCGTAAAGGGTTACGTCGATGCGAACTTTGACACTAATCCGGATGACTCTGAGTAGTAGACCGGATTCGTATAGTAGAGCAGTTACTTGAAATGGCTCCAAGTAGCGCGTGGTAGCATCCACAAGATGACATAGATATTCGTAAAGCACACACGGATCTGAAGGGTTCAGACCCGTTGACTAATAACCTCTCTCACAAGCATAACATGATCAAACCAGAACTCATTGAGTGTTAATCACATAGTGATGTGAACTAGATTGTTGACTCTAGTAAACTCTTTGGATGTTGGTCACATGGTGATGTGACCTATGAGTGTTAATCACATGGTGATGTGGACTAGATTATTGACTCTAGTGCAAGTGGGAGACTGTTGGAAATATGCCCTAGAGGCAATAATAAATAGGTTATTATTATATTTCCTTGTTCATGATAATCGTTTATTATCCATGCTAGAATTGTATTGATAGGAAACTCAGATACATGTGTGGATACATAGACAACACCATGTCCCTAGTAAGCCTCTAGTTGACTAGCTCGTTGATCAATAGATGGTTACGGTTTCCTGACCATGGACATTGGATGTCATTGATAACGGGATCACATCATTAGGAGAATGATGTGATGGACAAGACCCAATCCTAAGCCTAGCACAAGATCGTGTAGTTCATTTGCTCAGAGCTTTTCTAATGTCAAGTATCAGTTCCTTAGACCATGAGATTGTGCAACTCCCGGATACCGTAGGAATGCTTTGGGTGTACCAAACGTCACAACGTAACTGGGTGGCTATAAAGGTGCATTACAGGTATCTCCGAAAGTGTCTGTTGGGTTGGCACGAATCGAGCCTGGGATTTGTCACTCCGTGTAAACGGAGAGGTATCTCTGGGCCCACTCGGTAGGACATCATCATAATGTGCACAATGTGACCAAGGAGTTGATCACGGGATGATGTGAGTTACGGAACGAGTAAAGAGACTTGCCGGTAACGAGATTGAACAAGGTATAGGGATACCGACGATCGAATCTCGGGCAAGTAACATATCGATAGACAAAGGGAATTGTATGCGGGATTGATTGAATCCCCGACATCGTGTTTCATCCGATGAGATCATCGTGGAACATGTGGGAGCCAACATGGGTATCCAGATCCCGCTGTTGGTTATTGACCGGAGAACGTCTCGGTCATGTCTGCATGGTTCCCGAACTCGTAGGGTCTACACACTTAAGGTTCGATGACGCTAGGGTTATAGGGAAAGTATGTACGTGGTTACCGAATGTTGTTCGGAGTCCCGGATGAGATCCCGGACGTCACGAGGAGTTCCGGAATGGTCCGGAGGTAAAGATTTATATATGGGAAGTCCTGTTTTGGTCACCGGAAAAGTTTCGGGTGATATCGGTAATGTACCGGGACCACCGGGAGTGTCCCGGGGGTCCACCAAGTGGGGCCACCAGCCCCAGAAGGCTGCGTGGGCCAAGTGTGGGAGGGGACCAGCCCCAGGCGGGCTGGTGCGCCCCCCCACCAAGGCCCAAGCGAATGGGAGAGTGGGAGGGGGCAAACCCTAGGTCCAGATGGGCCTTAAGGCCCACCCTAGTGGCGCCCCCCCTCTCCTCCCCTTGGCCGCCCCCCTAGATGGGATCTAGGGCTGGCCGCCAGCCCTTGGGGGTGGAAACCCTAGAGGGGGCGCAGCCCCTCCCCCCCCTATATATAGTTGTGGTTTGGGCTGCCCAAGACACGAGAACGTCTCTCTTTCGGCGCAGCCCTACCCCTCTCCCTCCTCCTCCTCTCCCGCGGTGCTTGGCGAAGCCCTGCGGGATTGCCACGCTCCTCCATCACCCCCATGCCGTCGTGCTGCTGCTGGATGGAGTCTTCCCCAACCTCTCCCTCTCACCTTGCTGGATCAAGGCGTGGGAGACGTCACCGGGCTGCACGTGTGTTGAACACGGAGGCACCGTTCTTCGGTGCTTAGATCGGAATCAACCGCGATATGAATCGCTACGAGTACGACTCCCTCATCCGCGTTCTTGCAACGCTTCCGCATCGCGATCTACAAGGGTATGTAGATCCACTCCCCTTCCCCTCGTTGCTAGAGTACTCCATTGATTGATCTTGGTGATGCGTAGAAAATTTTGAATTTCTGCTACGTTCCCCAACAATGCGCGCGCTCCGCGTCTAGTTGAGCCTCTGCCTCCCGGTCCTCCTTTAGTATCGCCATGTTGAACCACTGGTCTGCCTGCACCATGGGGGACTCGGACGCCAGCACGAAGTCGACGTCCATCGTCTCATACCCATCGGGGGCCTTCTGCGCCGCGACCTCCGCCATGAACATTGGATCGACTTCCTCCTCCTCGTAGCTTGGCTCCAGAGAACTCGGGGATTGGCCCGCCGCAAAGCGAGCTTGGGAATAGAGGTCTGTGGCGCCGACCGCCGCCGTGATTTCTGCGCGGCGATCCGGCGTCAGCATCTTGTAGTAAGTGATCTTGCGGCGCACCATGGCTTTCCAGCGAACTAGGGGACGCTTGATGCGGGGTAGGGGATCGAAAGGTGGGGGAATGGGCTGGAGATTTGGTGTGGTTTTAGGGCAATGGCTAGCGTAGGTCGAGCAGCGAAAGTTCTGGTGTGAATAGTGGTTCCGGTGACGACCGGTCAATCGGTTTTGACTGTACATCGCTCTTGTCGCGTTCGCGTTGCAGCCCGACACGCTGGACCCTCCACGTCGCTCACCGAATGGAACGCACTTCATCTTGCGTTTTCGCTCGCTTGTGGGACCGCAGTTGAGAGCACACCGACGTCCCTCCCCCTCCCCCGCCCGCGTCATTTATTATACCACCATTCCCTCCGTTTTATGCGGAGTAAATAAAAACAGAGGGAGTATACTATGGATGAGGATCCCCTGATGTGGCCGAACCCATTGAGTAACTGACATGCGGGGCCTAGCAAGCATGGGGTCCGCCAGTAAGTGACCGAAAGGGAGGGTAAGGCAGGGATACCTACGTCAGAGGATCCACTTCCACTATACTACTTTGACCAAATGTTAGAGTAATAATATATGACATGCAACTTACACAAATGTTAGAGTAATAATATATGACATGCTACTTACACAAAGCATACAAGGTCTAATGCGTTTTTCGAGGCTAACTTTGACCAAATGTTAGAGTAATAATATATGACATGCAACTTACACAAAGCATACGGTCAAATTCGTATGTGAAAGGAGTTTGCAATGATATAATTTTCACATTATACATCTCATGTATTATTAATCTTGTCAATAGTCAAATTGGAAACCATCTCGAGTACAAATCTAGGAGTACGTACGAGTCTAACAATATTGATTGGGCGTTGTTGAATGTTGATACCTTTTTGATCAAAGTAGAGATACTTTGACTACACATAAAACTTATATGTAAACTAGAAAGGATAGGGGGAGTATATTGTACGTTCAAAAACGAAACGAACATTGAATACCCTTTATATATGATTTGCGGATGCTATGATCACCGGTTCAAAATTTTGAATCCGCCTTAGGTATCACGTGCCCCCACTCATTCCCTCTCGATTTCATCTCGGGGTCCGGAGATCTATTGAAAGAGGACTAGGGTGGGTACATGCGAATGATACTCGGCGGAATGTTCAAATGAGGCATGCGGGAGGATGGACTCGACTGGAGGGCGACATGATCGATGGAGAAGAGGGTTGGAGAGGAATGAGAAATAAGCAAACGCCACATGATTATACTTGAACGGCTCAAATAAACAATAAGTTGTCTCGCTTGGCCTACATAGTGAAAGGCCTAATGCGCAACGCGGAGCACTAACGCTCGAATATGGCCGGGAAAACAGGGAAACCGACATGTGGGGCACACCCGTCGGGACGACGTAGCGCAGACTAGTCCAATGGAGGAGCTGGCCCATGACCTCCTCGCCACCGATAACCGTTCATGTGGGTCGTTGGGGCCAACAATGGGGCGCAGCTCCAGCACCGCCTCTGGACACGGCGACCGCGGTGAGCGACACGCTCATATCATCGCTAGACACGGTCGGTTTCAGTGTGCCGAGGGTGGCGTTAGTGCTGTGGCACGACCAACGGTATGTTTGGTTTGTGCCCAAGGTTGCCCCATCAAAGCATTGGGTAGCCAAAATTTTGGTTGAGGTATTGGTTGCCCATGATTTGGCTGACATTGGCAAGAAAAATGAACTAGAGTTGGCTAGAGTTCATTGGCATGCCAAAGAAATGGCAACCATCCAAACAAAGACCAATCTTTGGGTCATGACCAAAATTTTGGTTGAGGTATTGGTTGCCCATGATTTGGCCGACATTGGCAAGAAAAATGAACTAGAGTTGGCTAGAGTTGATTGGCATGCCAAAAAATGGCAACCATCCAAACAAAGACCAATCTTTGGGTCATGACCAAAATTTTGGTAAGGTGCACTTTGGCCACAGTCCAAACACACCCCAACACCAGGCTCGTCGAGGATGCACGGGGCGCCGCGACGCGTCCGTGGAGTGGTGTAGTGCGGCCAACTGCATCCTCTGGACCTGAGACCATGCCGGGTCGTCTTGCTTTTTCAATGACATGCGGGGATCGCATGTGAGCAAAGGGCATCTCCAACGTTGCCACGACCGCAGCTGACTACCCTGGCACACCAAAACCCTTGTCCCTCGCGCCGTCGCGCGGTGCGTTCCCAGCCGGCGCCAGCTGCCCGCATTCATGCCGTCCGTTCGTATGTCGTCGTTAAGAGGCTCGGTGCCCGAGGAACCAACTCCGGCGACTTAATGACGCACCCGGACGCTTGGCCTCACCGGAATGCGCTACTTAAAGTGGCAACGCCCAGCTAACCTCCACACCATAGCGCATCGCCCTCCTACCTGGCACCACATCCGCCATGACCGCAAGTGCGAACGCTCTGCGGGAGAGCTTGTCTTCGGGGATGAAGCTCGAGGTCGCCGCCCTCGCTCAAGTCGCCTCTCGCGACGCAATAGCGGTGGCCACGCTGGCGGCCGATGACGGGAGCACCGTCAGCCACGCGTCCTACTTGCCGCCGTCCAACGTCCGGCACCGCCGAGGTCGGGGACTCCTCCGAGGATGAGTAGGGCATGGGAGGCGGCAGGGCATGGTGTGCCAACTGGCCGGTCCGTATCCCGTGTTCTACTCTTCCTCGCCGGAGACCGCACCTTCACTTCACGGGTCTTGAACCCCGCCCCCGTACATAGAGATCGCAGATGGAGGACGTCGGTCGCCGCCGTAGAATAGGTTTAGGGTCGGGTTTCTTTTATTTTTCTGTCCTATAAAAGTTCGAAATGTAATGAAAATCTGCCGTGTTTGCATTAATCTCGGCCGATGTATATGAACTTTCACAATAATATACATATTGTAGGAGTACTAGCAAGATGCCCGTGCGTTGCACGGAAGATCAAGATCTTGTGGGAGAAAAGGATGAACGAGGAAAAGCCTTATCTGCAAATGTGGAGAGGAGTGCGGGTAAATTTTCATAGTTTCCTTCCTATCCGTTAGATATAGATCGGACGGCCTATATTGCAGGATGACAGGCACACCATCATCACCAACTCTGCTTTTTTATTGAACCGAGATAAATCTAACATGCAAAGTAAAATAAACACATACGGTCTATACATACACAAATTATCTTAGGCAATCCAATAGTACGTCCACTACACATTCACGCATTTCACATCTTTCTACATCTACGGGAACCTACGAAAGGGTTAACGTAAATTGCCTCTCTCTCTCCTCCCCTGATTTTCATGGTGGTGGGCCCCTCCCTCCCCCCAATCTACAATCAATAGCTCGCACGTTTCACATTACATTAATTACGTAACTGGGATTACGTAGGTGTAGCATTACTCGTCCTAAAAAACCCAACTAAGCCAACCTCCCAGCATATCGCGCGGGAAAAGACCCGGCCGCGCCGTTTTAGTCGGGATTACCGAATTACTAGTAGTAGTATCGATGGATCGCGCGAAGCAACACACTTTTTTTGAGGGGGCGAAGCACCTAGTTTAAAAGGAAAAAAGGCGGTACACTCACAACACTCCTATCGCGGTCGCATTGCACCCCACACACGTTCGGTCCTGCACACGGCTCACGCAAACGGAACGCGCTTTTGCTTGCCTCTTCACTGACACGTGGGATTGCACTTAGAGAAATCGACCATGCGCCAAACTGCCCCACCCACCGCGCGAAAATCCTCCCCCCCCACCCAAAAATTCCCCCCAAATCCGATTCAACCGCCCTTCGGCCAACTAGCCAATAATATTCCCCAAACCCCCTCCCCCTATCCCCCTCCACTCCATTCGCTCCGCCAAAGCCGCCCTCCCTGCCACGTCGATACGTCAGCGCCGCGGTTCGGCGATCCTCTCGCTCCCACAGTACGCTCTCGTAGACTGCCGTCCTCTAGCCGCGCCGCCACCTCTGGCTACGTTCTTGTGGAGGCGCACGGCGGTCAGCGCCGCCACCGCTGGCGACATTCGTGTGGAGACGCACGGCGGTCAGCTTCTCCCACGGTACGCGCATTCTAGACTGAGGCCCCGTTCATGTCGGTGTAACGCTGAATGTGAGCTGATAGACGTTGTTAATCTCACTATTTGCCGAAGTAGTTTACTGTCAATATGCTCTGCTTAAGAAGCTTCCTTGCCCTGTTCTGCACTCAATCTGCTTAGCTGAGATGGCATGCCAAGGCCGATTAGTTGCTAAAATATCCTGCCATATATTTATTGTGACGTAGATTGCCATGGTCTAGTAGCCAATCTGTTAGGTGAAATAGCTCTACACCGTTTTATACTCGATCTTTGTTGCTGCGATGGCCTTCGATTGGCCGTGTGCTCGGCCTCATTGACTGCTGAAACAACCTGCCATAATTTGACACTCAAATCTGTTTGCTGAATTAGCTTTACATATATTTCGTTACTTAGATCTGCTCGTCCAAATAACTTGCCATAGCTTTAGACATCGACCTAGGTATTTTTTTTGGACTTCATAAAAAAGCATATATGTTTTTCCTGTAATATCTAGTAGAAGAACTAATTTGTATGTTTAACAGATGGACAGGACTTGGATAACTTCTGCTCGAAGATTCTCCGCTGCATATGTCGAGGGGGTTGAAAACTTCATGAACTTTATCAGAGCTGAGTACGGTGGTCCGAAATCAGATGTGCTCTGCCCGTGTAGCAGTTGTATGAATTCAGTTACAAGACCCCAGTCAACTGTGCAAAATCATCTACACTTGTATGGGATGTCAGTCACATATACTAGGTGGGTTCATCATGGTGAAGCTGTGAACGTCAATGTTATTGACTACGTGGAAGCAGCAGATCACCATCTTGATCTGCCTGATGCTCAGGTGGAAGAGGAGGAGGAGGTGGTGGTGGCGGAGCCAGTGAGTTTGACCAACATTGAAACAATACTATGAAATGCTCGTGCATTCCGTGAACTTTCACCTGCAGAAGAAAAACGGTGGGACCGCATGTTGGAACAATGCAACGTTGCTGTCATCCCAGGAAATAAGCTGTGAGTATTCTCAGCTATGGTCACCTTTCTTCAGGTGAAGACATCTGAGCGGATGACCAACAAATCATTCGATGCGATGTTGGCTGCTTTCCGCGAATCTTTCCCAGATGCGTCTGAGCTGCCACACACCTATAGTAAAATGAAGAATTTCCTTCGTGCAGTTGGAATTGGATATGATATGATCCATGTTTGTAAGAATAATTGTGTTCTGTTCCGGAAGGATTATGCCAACTTAAGTGAATGCCCTAAATGCAAATCATCAAGATGGAAAGACGGCGATGCTGTGAAGAGGATTCCTCATAATGTTCTGAGACATTTTCCAATTATACCAAGATTGCAGAGGTTGTTTCATGATGCTGAAACAAGAGAGGATGTACTGTGGCATTCTAGGAACCAGGAGTACAAAGATCAGAATGTAATGAGCCATCCATCTCATGGTAGTGAGTGGAAAAGCTTCAATGATAAACACAAAGAGTTTGCTACTGACCCGAGACACATTAGACTTGGCTTAGCTTCAGATGGATTTAACCCATTTGGCCACCAGAGTGCCACATATAGCATGTGGCCAGTGCTTGTTATCCCTTACAACATGCCTCCAAATGTCTACACCAAAGAATCAAACTACATGATGGCCTTGCTCATCCCAGGTCCAAAAAGTCCTGGAAAGGATTTTGATTTGTTCATGGAGCCTCTTGTGGAGGAACTTCAACAGCTATGGAAGGGTGTTTTCACTCTAGACCTATATAGCAGCCCACCAGCTGATTTCTTTTTGCGTGCTGTTATAATTTGGTGCATCCATGATTATCCGGCTTTGGGCACTATGTCAGGGCGAACGACACATGGTTACAATGCATGTGTTCACTGTGATAGGAATCCGCTGTCATACGCAATACTTAGCAAAATCTGTTACATTGGACACCGCCGTTTCCTTGCCAAGGACAAGCCACATCCTAGAAAATACCGAAGACATGTGTTCAATGCAAAGCATGAAAACTGTGATGCGCCAAAGAGGCTCACCGCGGATGAGTTGCAAGTGGAATTAGAGAAGGTCAGGCATATTACACCAGGAAACCATCCTGGTAATGGTAGCGGGAAAAGGAAGCGTGGCAGGGTAGAAGAGAGATTATTGTTTACCCGCAGGTCCACTTTGTGGGACTTGGATTATTGGAAAGATTTGGATCTGCGGCATAATCTTGATGTGATGCACATCGAGAAAAATATATGTGACAGCATTATCGGCACACTTCTTAATATTGAAGGCAAGACGAAAGATACCTTAAAATCTAGGATTGATTTGACACACCTGGGTATCAGAAAGGATTTGCAGATGCAAGATGAAGGTAAACCACGGGATATGGCACCAGCTGTGTATGTCTTGGACAAGGTAAAAAGAAAAGAATTCTGCGAGGTCCTTTCACGTGTGAGATTCCCACATGGATTTGCTTCCAACCCTGAAAGGAGAGTCAGTGCAGATGGAAACAAGGTACAAGGGTTGAAAACTCATGACTGCCACGTCCTACTTCAAAGGGTTTTACCTGTTATCCTTAGAGGATTGGGCCGCCCTGACTTATACAGAGCAGTTGCAGAGTTGGGACAATTCTTCAGGGAACTCTGCAGTAGGAATATCGGGATAGATGCTTTGGAGCGGCTCAGAGACAAGATACCAACTATCCTATGCGACCTTGAGAAGGTATATCCTCCAGCCTTCTTTGATGTGATGGTGCATTTGGCTGTTCATCTACCTGATGAGGCACTACTTAGAGGTCCAGTACAGTATGGCTGGATGTACCCTATTGAAAGGCGGCTAGGCACTTTCAAGGTCTATGTTAGGAACAGAGCTAGACCCGAGGTGTCCATTGCAGAGGCCTACATTGCTACAGAAGCGTTGACATTCTGCTCAAAATACATTGAAACAGCTGATCAGCTTAGCAAAGAGGTGGGTGAAGACAATCCCGGGCTCAATGTTTTCGATTATTCTGTTCGAGTTATAGGAAAGAGTCGACAAGAGGACAAACCTAAAGATTTGGACAAAATGGTTTGGTATGTGTTGAATAACTGTCCTGAGATACTACCTTATATCAAGTAAGTGTAGTACTGCAGCTTATACATCATAATCTACTAAACTTGCAGCACATTCTTATATATTTAGATGTTTGACGCGATCACTATGTTGTGCAACATCTACAAAGAGGAGTTACTGCCGCAAAATCCAAGAAACATTAACAAACTGGTTATGGCAGGATTTACGAAATGGTTCAAGAACCATGTAAGCTTTTGAAGTGCACTGTCAGTTTTTTTAATATATTGAGTACATAAGATGATCAGCTTGTCTATTTTCTAACCATAGGTTAAGAAGATGCGGGAGGATGGGCAGGCAGTTGATGATGCCCTTTACTCACTAGCAATGGGTCCTGATACTCAGGTAAGACATTATGAATCTTGCGTTGTTGGAGATGTGCACTACAACACCCTTGCACGAGACGAAGGCAGGAAGACACAAAACAGTGCCATCATGAGCACGGATACGTATGACAAAGAGACAACTGAAATGTATGCTAACATAACAGACATTGTTCAGTTGCAGTATATCTCCAGTTTCGAGGATCATCGGTGTGTGGTTCTGTTGTGCTGTCGTTGGTATAACCTGTTTTCCAGGATCGCAAAACCCAGAGCTGATGATTATTTCAAATCCATCAATGTCAAGGCGGCGTACCAGACCAACGAGCCTTTTATTTTGGCAAATCAAGCAACACAGATATTTCTCTTGGAAGACACATTTGCACGTAGTGATGACTGGAGAGTATTGGAAAGGTTTGAGTAGAGGAATTCATTTAATGAAGTTGCACAACAAGATGATGCTTACACTGCTCCTGATGTACAAGATAACATAGATGTTCCTAATATCTTTGAGAACCATCACGTCAATGACGCCGGCGAAAAGATTGCCTGTCGTGCTGTGGACATACAAGAGTTGATCAAGAAGAAGCCAACGTTCGAGGACGTTGAGGACAAAGAAGAAGATGACACCATGGGGAATTACGATTCAGACTGATACACATGGCAAAGATGTTGACGCTGCTGCTGCGGATGATGATTACATTGCTTTTGTCGTATTTACCTGTTAGAAGACGTTTTTTTATCTACTATGTGAAATTGTGTTTGCTATGACAACTGAAACCTGATGAACATGTTGTTTAGTATTTTGCTGCGAGAACATCACTTGTTAACGAGGACCAAGCAATCACACGAGCACGACACCGAGATTTGTTAACGAGGTCCACCGATATGGCTACATCACCGGGGCATGACTACGGGCGCTCCTCCCCGTGACACCGTCACAATACCGCACACCGGCCACCCGGGCGCCGGCACACGCCACCGGCTCCCCCTGCGCGTCTGAGCTATTATGTTGACATCGGTTATATCGTGTGTCTACCCCCACTATATATGAGAGGTCTAGGATACAAGTGTCCTATTAGGACACGACTCCATATTCTATCTAAACACAATACTACTCAGAGTCCAACTGTAACCACCTTTTACACAATATTCGACACAACTCTAACAAACCCCACGTTGGCGAATATTCTCCACCGTCTTGAATTCGTCAATGCGTCAAACTTCCAAGTACATTGGACTTGAGCTTATTGCATGAGCACCGTTGCTACTCCAACGACTCCATATGACTCCACCTGCAACTTATAGTCCCTCCTTTTCTTGACCACAGTCAACACTCGAGCAAAATTAAGTTCCTTGTTACTCTAGTTTGTGCTCCCAACTTCCAAAGTATCTGTGCAACGCAATCACACTGATCACTGACCTGCGTGAAAAATGAACAACTCACATATTGGGTGTCATACATAAGAGTTACCTGAACTCAACATCACCGCTCCTTTCTTGACCGTCTGTCTGAAACTTGAAAGAATTACACCGTTGCTTGTAGTCATCCCAAGTCAAATTCGCAGTTGTCTCACCACATGTATGACCACCAAAGCCCTGGCCCGTCTTCATGTCCCGTGCGTACCGCACACCTCGCCGCTATTACCGCGTCGAGCCTCCGCTGTCCCGGTCAAGTCTCAAGGGTTGCGAACCCACACCACTCAACCCCCACTGCAGAGTACCATCGATCATCACCGACCGATGACGAGTTTCACGCTTCCATCAGACCACTGGGCTCCAGTCCAAACTACGTGTACTCGCTTTTCCCCCTTGCTGAATAGGCTTCGATTCCCTGGATCCTTACACCGTAGCCCCTCAATCCAGCTCCACCTTCAACATGACTCCATGGTAGATGATCAGTCCACCCCCGCGCCCCGTCAACTTCAAGCTCCGTGTGCACCGTCTTGAATCAACCTCGCGCCATAGTCTTGTCAAAGCTACACAAGCCCTCGGGCCTGCGCCACGTGTTTCCACACCCCAGAAGTCGGTTACCATAAGCATCACGCTTCTATCTCGTCATCGCCGATCCCATCACTGTCTTCTGTTCCAACCGACTCACGTCGATCCGTCAGACAATCTAGTCCAACCCAGCTGAACTTTTTTGGCTGCACGACACACTCCAGACTCTTCAAGTCGTCTCTGTGACCATCGCCATCCATACACAAATATGTACCACCAAAGAAAAAACCAAAGAAAACCTTTATGCTTTCCCGTGTGAATACTCCAAAGGAGATCAGCATAGTCCTAATAACCACACGTATGTAGCTTCTGGACTTTCCTTTTTCTTTCTTTCTTGACAGGCTTCACAATCAGACCTTTGGTCCTTGTGCCGATTCTTTTTTTCCAAACAAATCTCGCACCTACCCTGCAATGTGCACTACTCGGCCAGCATGCACAAGCACAACGACCACGACCTAGTTTCCGCCAGCCTCCTTGCCCCGCCTGGGCCAGCGCGCCACACTACCCCTCGCCCAGCCTGCGCACCGCAACCTTGTGTGTTCGGCCTCGCGCGGCCAAATCCGCCTTCGCCATCCACACAGATCGCCGAGATTGCTACCGATTGAAACGATTGATCTGGTCCTGCAGCCGCCTGTACGCGTCCGATTCAATCGGATATGTTGCCTCTTGCCCGTATGTTGCTATTACGTCACTGACATGAATCACGTTGCCGCTTCCGATCTCGTGATCCCTGCTTTTCACGTCGTCAAAGTCGCCGTGTCTCAGCTTCATGGCTCAGGTGGGAAGCCTTGGCAACCACGATCCAACTTGACGTTTCGCTTCAACCTTTAGATCAATAATCCACACCCTTCGAATAACGTAGCTCATGATATCACTTGTTAAAATAAATCCGAGGCATACCATCGATCATCTGAGGACCAAGCAATCACACGAGCACGACACCGAGATTTGTTAACGAGGTCCACCGATATGGCTACATCACCGGGGCATGACTACGGGCGCTCCTCCCCGTGACACCGTCACAATACCGCACACCGGCCACCCGGGCGCCGGCACACGCCACCGGCTCCCCCTACGCATCTGAGCTATTATGTAGACATCAGTTATATCGTGTGTCTACCCCCACTATATATGAGAGGTCTAGGATACAAGTGTCCTATTAGGACACGACTCCATATTCTATCTAAACACAATACTACTCAGAGTCCAACTGCAACCACCTTTTACACAATATTCGACACAACTCTAACAAACCCCACCTTGGCGAATATTCTCCACCGTCTTGAATTCGTCAATGCGTCAAACTTCCATGTACATTGGACTTGAGCTTATCGCACGAGCACCGCTGCTACTCCAAAGACTCCATATGACTCCACCCGCAACTTAGAGTCCCTCCTTTTCTTGACCACAGTCAACACTCGAGCAAAATTAAGTTCCTTGTTACTCTAGTTTGTGCTCCCAACTTCCAAACTATCTGTGCAACGCAATCACACTGATCACTGACCTGCGTGAAAAATGAACAACTCACATATTGGGTGTCATACATAAGAGTTACCTGAACTCAACATCACCGCTCCTTTCTTGACGGTCTATCTGAAACTTGAAAGAATTACACCGTTGCTTGTAGTCATACCAAGTCAAATTCGCAGTTGTCTCACCACATGTATGACCACCAAAGCCCTGGCCCGTCTTCATGTCCCGTGCGTACCGCACACCTCGCCGCTATTACCGCGTCGAGCCTCCGCTGTCCCGGTCAAGTCTCAAGGGTTGCGAACCCACACCACTCAACCCCCACTGCAGAGTACCATCGATCATCACCGACCGATGACGAGTTTCACGCTTCCATCAGACCACTGGGCTCCAGTCCAAACTACGTGTACTCGCTTTTCCCCCTTGCTGAATAGGCTTCGATTCCCTGGATCCTTACACCGTAGCCCCTCAATCCAGCTCCACCTTCAACATGACTCCATGGTAGATGATCAGTCCACCCCCGCGCCCCGTCAACTTCAAGCTCCGTGTGCACCATCTTGAATCAACCTCGCGCCATAGTCTTGTCAAAGCTACAGAAGCCCTCGGGCCTGCACCACGTGTTTCCACACCCCAGAAGTCGGTTACCATCAGCATCACGCTTCTATCTCATCATCGCCGATCCCATCACTGTCTTCTGTTCCAACCGACTCACGTCAATCCGTCAGACTATCTAGTCCAACCCAGCTGAACTTTTTTGGCTGCACGACACACTCCAGACTCTTCAAGTCGTCTCTGTGACCATCGCCATCCATACACAAATATGTACCACCAAAGAAAACCTTTATGCTTTCCCGTGTGAATACTCCAAAGGAGATCAGCAAAGTCCTAATAACCACACGTATGTAGCTTCTGGACTTTCCTTTTTCTTTCTTTCTTGACAGGCTTCACAATCAGACCTTTGGTCCTTGTGCCGATTCTTTTTGTCCAAACAAATCTCGCAGGTACCCTGCAATGTGCACTACTCGGCCAGCATGCACAAGCACAACGACCACGACCTAGTTTCGGCCAGCCTCCTTGCCCGGCCTGGGCCAGCGCGCCACACTACCCCTCGCCCAGCCTGCGCACCGCAACCTTGTGTGTTCGGCCTCGCGCGGCCAAATCCGCCTTCGCCATCCACACAGATCGCCGAGATTGCCACCGATCGAAACGATTGATCTGGTCCTGCAGCCGCCTGTACGCGTCCGATTCAATCGGATATGTTGCCTCTTGCCCGTATGTTGCTATTACGTCACTGACATGAATCACGTCGCCGCTTCCGATCTCGCGATCCCTGCTTTTCACGTCGTCAAAGTCGCCGTGTCTCAGCTTCATGGCTCGGGTGGGAAGCCTTGGCAACCACGATCCAACTTGACGTTTCGCTTCAACCTTTAGATCAATAATCCACAGCCTTCGAATAACCTAGCTCATGATATCACTTGTTAAAGTAAATCCGAGGCATACCATCGATCATCTGAGGACCAAGCAATCACACGAGCACGACACCGAGATTTGTTAACGAGGTCGACCGATATGGGTACATCACCGGGGCATGACTACGGGCGCTCCTCCCTGTGACACCGTCAGAATACCCACACCGGCCACCCGGGCGCCGGCACACGCCACCGGCTCCCCCTGCGCGTCTGAGCTATTATGTTGACATCGGTTATATCGTGTGTCTACCCCCACTATATATGAGAGGTCTAGGATACAAGTGTCCTATTAGGACACGACTCCATATTCTATCTAAACACAATACTACTCAGAGTCCAACTGTAACCACCTTTTACACAATATTCGGCACAACTCTAACGAACCCCACCTTGGCGAATATTCTCCATCGTCTTGAATTCGTAAATGCGTCAAACTTCCATGTACATTGGACTTGAGCTTATCGCATGAGCACCGCTACTACTCCAAAGACTCCATATGACTCCACCTGCAACTTATAGTCCCTCCTTTTCTTGACCACAGTCAAGACTCGAGCAAATTTAAGTTCCTTGTTACTCTAGTTTGTGCTCCCAACTTCCAAAGTATCTGTGCAACGCAATCACACTGATCACTGACCTACGTGAAAAATGAACAACTCACATATTGGGTGTCATACATAAGAGTTACCTGAACTCAACATCACCGTTCCTTTCTTGACCGTCTGTCTGAAGCTTGAAAGAATTACACCGTTGCTTGTAGTAATCCAAAGTCAAATTCGCAGTTGTCTCACCACATGTATGACCACCAAAGCCCTGACCCGTCTTCATGTCCCGTGCGTAACGCACACCTCGCCGCTATTACCGCGTCGAGCCTCCGCTGTCCCGGTCAAGTCTCAAGGGTTGCGAACCCACACCACTCAACCCCCACTGCAGAGTACCAACGATCATCACCGACCGATGACGAGTTTCACGCTTCCATCAGACCACTGGGCTCCAGTCCAAACTACGTGTACTCGCTTTTCCCCCTTGCTGAATAGGCTTCGATTCCCTAGATCCTTACACCGTAGCCCCTCAATCCAGCTCCACCTTCAACATGACTCCATGGTAGATGATCAGTCCACCCCCGCGCCCCGTCAACTTCAAGCTCCGTGTGCACCGTCTTGACTCAACCTCGCGCCATAGTCTTGTCAAAGCTACACAAGCCCTCAGGCCTGCGCCACGTGTTTCCACACCCCAGAAGTCGGTTACCATCAGCATCACGCTTCTATCTCGTCATCGCCGATCCCATCACTGTCTTCTGTTCCAACCGATTCACGTCGATCCGTCAGACTATCTAGTGCAACCCAGCTGAACTTTTTTGGCTGCACGACACACTCCAGACTCTTCAAGTCGTCTCTGTGACCGTCGCCATCCATACACAAATATGTACCACCAAAGAAAAAACCAAAGAAAACCTTTATGCTTTCCCGTGTGAATAATCCAAAGGAGATCAGCATAGTCCTAATAACCACACGTATGTAGCTTCTGGAATTTCCTTTTTCTTTCTTTCTTGACAGGCTTCACAATCAGACCTTTGGTCCTTGTGCCGATTCTTTTTGCCCAAACAAATCTCGCACGTACCCTGCAATGTGCACTACTCGGCCAGCATGCACAAGCACAACGACCACGACCTAGTTTCGGCCAGCCTCCTTGCCCGGCCTGGGCCAGCGCGCCACACTACCCCTCGCCCAGCCTGCGCACCGCAACCTTGTGTGTTCGGCCTCGCGCGGCCAAATCCGCCTTCGCCATCCACACAGATCGCCGAGATTGCCACTGATCGAAACGATTGATCTGGTCCTGCAGCCGCCTGTACGCGTCCGATTCAATCGGATATGTTGCCTCTTGCCCGTATGTTGCTATTACGTCACTGACATGAATCACGTCGCCGCTTCCGATCTCACGATCCCTGCTTTTCACGTCGTCAAAGTCGCCGTGTCTCAGCTTCATGGCTCGGGTGGGAAGCCTTGGCAACCACGGTCAAACTTGACGTTTCGCTTCAACCTTTAGATCAATAATCCACAGCCTTCAAATAACCTAGCTCATGATATCACTTGTTAAAATAAATCCGAGGCATACCATCGATTATCTGAGGACCAAGCAATCACATGAGCACGACACCGAGATTTGTTAACGAGGTCCATCGATATGGGTACATCACCGGGGCATGACTACGGGCGCTCCTCCCCGTGACACCGTCACAATACCGCACACCGGCCACCCGGGCGCCGGCACACGCCACCGGCTCCCCCTGCGCGTCTGAGCTATTATGTTGACATCGGTTATATCGTGTGTCTACCCCCACTATATATGAGAGGTCTAGGATACAAGTGTCCTATTAGGACACGACTCCATATTCTATCTAAACACAATACTACTCAGAGTCCAACTGTAACCACCTTTTACACAATATTCGACACAACTCTAACAAACCCCACCTTGGCGAATATTCTCCACCATCTTGAATTCGTCAATGCGTCAAACTTCCATGTACATTGGACTTGAGCTTATCGCATGAGCACCGCTGCTACTCCAAAGACTCCATATGACTCCACCCGCAACTTATAGTCCCTCCTTTTCTTGACCACAGTCAACACTCGAGCAAAATTAAGTTCCTTGTTACTCTAGTTTGTGCTCCCAACTTCCAAAGTATCTGTGCAACGCAATCACACTGATCACTGACCTGCGTGAAAAATGAACAACTCACATATTGGGTGTCATACATAAGAGTTACCTGAACTCAACATCACCGCTCCTTTCTTGACCGTCTGTCTGAAACTTGAAAGAATTACACCGTTGCTTGTAGTCATCCCAAGTCAAATTCGCAGTTGTCTCACCACATGTATGACCACCAAAGCCCTGGCCCGTCTTCATGTCCCGTGCGTACCGCACACCTCGCCGCTATTACCGCGTCGAGCCTCCGCTGTCCCGGTCAAGTCTCAAGGGTTGCGAACCCACACCACTCAACCCCCACTGCAAAGTACCATCGATCATCACCGACCGATGACGAGTTTCACGCTTCCATCAGACCACTGGGCTCCAGTCCAAACTACGTGTACTCGCTTTTCCCCCTTGCTGAATAGGCTTCGATTCCCTGGATCCTTACACCGTAGCCCCTCAATCCAGCTCCACCTTCAACATGACTCCATGGTAGATGATCAGTCCACCCCCGCGCCCCGTCAACTTCAAGCTCCGTGTGCACCATCTTGAATCAACCTCGCGCCATAGTCTTGTCAAAGCTACACAAGCCCTCGGGCCTGCGCCACGTGTTTCCACACCCCAGAAGTCGGTTACGATCAGCATCACGCTTCTATCTCGTCATCGCCGATCCCATCACTGTCTTCTGTTCCAACCGATTCACGTCGATCCGTCAGACTATCTAGTGCAACCCAGCTGAACTTTTTTGGCTGCACGACACACTCCAGACTCTTCAAGTCGTCTCTATGACCGTCGCCATCCATACACAAATATGTACCACCAAAGAAAAAACCAAAGAAAACCTTTATGCTTTCCCGTGTGAATAATCCAAAGGAGATCAGCATAGTCCTAATAACCACACGTATGTAGCTTCTGGAATTTCCTTTTTCTTTCTTTCTTGACAGGCTTCACAATCAGACCTTTGGTCCTTGTGCCGATTCTTTTTGCCCAAACAAATCTCGCACGTACCCTGCAATGTGCACTACTCGGCCAGCATGCACAAGCACAACGACCACGACCTAGTTTCGGCCAGCCTCCTTGCCCGGCCTGGGCCAGCGCGCCACACTACCCATTGCCCAGCCTGCGCACCGCAACCTTGTGTGTTCGGCCTCGCGCGGCCAAATCCGCCTTCGCCATCCACAAAGATCGCCGAGATTGCCACCGATCGAAACGATTGATCTGGTCCTGCAGCCGCCTGTACGCGTCCGATTCAATCGGATATGTTGCCTCTTGCCCGTATGTTGCTATTACGTCACTGACATGAATCACGTCGCCGCTTCCGATCTCGCGATCCCTGCTTTTCACGTCGTCAAAGTCGCTGTGTCTCAGCTTCATGGCTCGGGTGGGAAGCCTTGGCAACCACGATCCAACTTGATGTTTCGCTTCAACCTCTAGATCAATAATCCACAGCCTTCGAATAACCTAGCTCATGATATCACTTGTTAAAATAAATCCGAGGCATACCATCGATCATCTGAGGACCAAGCAATCACACGAGCACGACACCGAGATTTGTTAACGAGGTCCACCGATATGGGTACATCACCGGGGCATGACTACGGGCGCTCCTCCCCGTGACACCATCACAATACCGCACACCGGCCACCCGGGCGCCGGCACACGCCACCTGCTCCCCCTGCGCGTCTGAGCTATTATGTTGACATCGGTTATATCATGTGTCTACCCCTACTATATATGAGAGGTCTAGGATACAAGTGTCCTATTAGGACACGACTCCATATTCTATCTAAACACAATACTACTCAGAGTCCAACTGTAACCACCTTTTACACAATATTCGACACAACTCTAACAAACCCCACCTTGGCGAATATTCTCCACCGTCTTGAATTCGTCAATGCGTCAAACTTCCATGTACATTGGACTTGAGCTTATCGCATGAGCACCGCTGCTACTCCAAAGACTCCATATGACTCCACCTGCAACTTATAGTCCCTCCTTTTCTTGACCACAGTCAACACTCGAGCAAAATTATGTTCCTTGTTACTCTAGTTTGTGCTCCCAACTTCCAAAGTATCTGTGCAACGCAATCACACTGATCACTGACCTGCGTGAAAAATGAACAACTGACATATTGGGTGTCATACATAAGAGTTACCTGAACTCAACATCACCGCTCCTTTCTTGACCGTCTGTCTGAAACTTGAAAGAATTACACCGTTGCTTGTAGTCATCCCAAGTCAAATTCGCAGTTGTCTCACCACATGTATGACCACCAAAGTCCTGGCCCGTCTTCATGTCCCGTGCGTACCGCACACCTCGCCGCTATTACCGCGTCGAGCCTCCGCTGTCCCGGTCAAGTCTCAAGGGTTGCGAACCCACACCACTCAACCCCCACTGCAGAGTACCATCGATCATCACCGACCGATGACGAGTTTCACGCTTCCATCAGACCACTAGGCTCCAGTCCAAACTACGTGTACTCGCTTTCCCCCCTTGCTGAATAGGCTTCGATTCCCTGGATCCTTACACCGTAGCCCCTCAATCCAGCTCCACCTTCAACATGACTCCATGGTAGATGATCAGTCCACCCCCGCGCCACGTCAACTTCAAGCTCCGTGTGCACCGTCTTGAATCAACCTCGCGCCATAGTCTTGTCAAAGCTACACAAGCCCTCGGGCCTGCGCCACGTGTTTCCACACCCCAGAAGTCGGTTACCATCAGCATCACGCTTCTATCTCGTCATCGCCGATCCCATCACTGTCTTCTGTTCCAACCAAGTCACGTCGATCCGTCAGACTATCTAGTCCAACCCAGCTGAACTTTTTTGGCTGCACGACACACTCCAGACTCTTCAAGTCGTCTCTGTGACCATCGCCATCCATACACAAATATGTACCACCAAAGAAAAAACCAAAGAAAACCTTTATGCTTTGCCGTGTGAATAATCCAAAGGAGATCAGCATAGTCCTAATAACCACACGTATGTAGCTTCTGGACTTTCCTTTTTCTTTCTTTCTTGACATGCTTCACAATCAGACCTTTGGTCCTTGTGCCGATTCTTTTTGTCCAAACAAATCTCGCACCTACCCTGCAATGTGCACTACTCGGCCAGCATGCACAAGCACAACGACCACGACCTAGTTTCGGCCAGCCTCCTTGCCCGGCCTGGGCCAGCGCGCCACACTACCCCTCGCCCAGCCTGCGCACCGCAACCTTGTGTGTTCGGCCTCGCGCGGCCAAATCCGCCTTCGCCATCCACACAGATCGCCGAGGTTGCCACCGATCGAAACGATTGATCTGGTCTTGCAGCCGCCTGTACGCGTCCGATTCAATCGGATATGTTGCCTCTTGCCCGTATGTTGCTATTACGTCACTGACATGAATCACGTCGCCGCTTCCGATCTCGCGATCCCTGCTTTTCACGTCGTCAAAGTCGCCGTGTCTCAGCTTCATGGCTCGGGTGGGAAGCCTTGGCAACCACGATCCAACTTGACGTTTCGCTTCAACCTTTAGATCAATAATCCACAGCCTTCGAATAACCTAGCTCATGATATCACTTGTTAAAGTAAATCCGAGGCATACCATCGATCATCTGAGGACCAAGCAATCACACGAGCACGACACCGAGATTTGTTAACGAGGTCCACCGATATGGCTACATCACCGGGGCATGACTACGGGCGCTCCTCCCCGTGACACCGTCACAATACCGCACACCGGCCACCCGGGTGCCGGCACATGCCACCGGCTCCCCCTGCGCGTCTGAGCTATTATGTTGACATCGGTTATATCGTGTGTCTACCCCCACTATATATGAGAGGTCTAGGATACAAGTTTCCTATTAGGACACGACTCCATATTCTATCTAAACACAATACTACTCAGACTCCAACTGTAACCACCTTTTACACAATATTTGACACAACTCTAACAAACCCCACCTTGGCGAATATTCTCCACCGTCTTGAATTCGTCAATGCGTCAAACTTCCATGTACATTGGACTTGAGCTTATCGCATGAGCACCGCTGCTACTCCAAAGACTCCATATGACTCCG
This sequence comes from Triticum aestivum, assembly GCF_018294505.1. NCBI lineage: Eukaryota > Viridiplantae > Streptophyta > Magnoliopsida > Poales > Poaceae > Triticum > Triticum aestivum. The sequence goes on along the minus strand of NC_057814.1, from coordinate 77,553,393 downwards.
CCTGCAACTTATAGTCCCCCCTTTTCTTGACCACAGTCAACACTCGAGCAAAATTAAGTTCCTTGTTACTCTAGTTTGTGCTCCCAACTTCCAAAGTATCTGTGCAACGCAATCACACTGATCACTGACCTGCGTGAAAAATGAACAACTCACATATTGGGTGTCATACATAAGAGTTACCTGAACTCAACATCACCGCTCCTTTCTTGATCGTCTGTCTGAAACTTGAAAGAATTACACCGTTGCTTGTAGTCATCCCAAGTCAAATTCGCAGTTGTCTCACCACATGTATGACCACCAAAGCCCTGGCCCGTCTTCATGTCCCGTGCGTACCGCACACCTCGCTGCTATTACCGCGTCGAGCCTCCGCTGTCCCGGTCAAGTCTCAAGGGTTGCGAACCCACACCACTCAACCCCCACTGCAGAGTACCATCGATCATCACCGACCGATGACGAGTTTCACGCTTCCATCAGACCACTGGGCTCCAGTCCAAACTACGTGTACTCGCTTTTCCCCCTTGCTGAATAGGCTTCGATTCCCTGGATCCTTACACCGTAGCCCCTCAATCCAGCTCCACCTTCAACATGACTCCATGGTAGATGATCAGTCCACCCCCGCGCCCCGTCAACTTCAAGCTCCGTGTGCACCGTCTTGAATCAACCTCGCGCCACTCTTGTCAAAGCTACACAAGCCCTCGGGCCTGCGCCACGTGTTTCCACACCCCAGAAGTCGGTTACCATCAACATCACGCTTCTATCTCGTCATCGCCGATCCCATCACTGTCTTCTGTTCCAACCGACTCACGTCGATCCGTCAGACTATCTAGTCCAACCCAGCTGAACTTTTTTGGCTGCACGACACACTCTAGACTCTTCAAGTCGTCTCTGTGACCATCGCCATCCATACACAAATATGTACCACCAAAGAAAAAACCAAAGAAAACCTTTATGCTTTCCCGTGTGAATAATCCAAAGGAGATCAGCATAGTCCTAATAACCACACGTATGTAGCTTCTGGACTTTCCTTTTTCTTTCTTTCTTGACATGCTTCACAATCAGACCTTTGGTCCTTGTGCCGATTCTTTTTGTCCAAACAAATCTCGCACCTACCCTGCAATGTGCACTACTCGGCCAGCATGCACAAGCACAACGACCACGACCTAGTTTCGGCCAGCCTCCTTGCCCGGCCTGGGCCAGCGCGCCACACTACCCCTTCGCCCAGCCTGCGCACCGCAACCTTGTGTGTTCGGCCTCGCGCGGCCAAATCCGCCTTCGCCATCCACACAGATCGCCGAGATTGCCACCGATCGAAACGATTGATCTGGTCCTGCAGCCGCCTGTACGCGTCCGATTCAATCGGATATGTTGCCTCTTGCCCGTATGTTGCTATTACGTCACTGACATGAATCACGTCGCCGCTTCCGATCTCGCGATCCCTGCTTTTCATGTCGTCAAAGTCGCCGTGTCTCAGCTTCATGGCTCGGGTGGGAAGCCTTGGCAACCACGATCCAACTTGACGTTTCGCTTCAACCTTTAGATCAATAATCCACAGCCTTCGAATAACCTAGCTCATGATATCACTTGTTAAAATAAATCCGAGGCATACCATCGATCATCTGAGGACCAAGCAATCACACGAGCACAACACCGAGATTTGTTAACGAGGTCCACCGATATGGCTACATCACCGGGGCATGACTACGGGCGCTCCTCCCCGTGACACCGTCACAATACCGCACACCGGCCACCCGGGCGCCGGCACACGCCACCGGCTCCCCCTGCGCGTCTGAGCTATTATGTTGACATCGGTTATATCGTGTGTCTACCCCCACTATATATGAGAGGTCTAGGATACAAGTGTCCTATTAGGACATGACTCCATATTCTATCTAAACACAATACTACTCAGCGTCCAACTGTAACCACCTTTTACACAATATTCGACACAACTCTAACAAACCCCACCTTGGCGAATATTCTCCACCGTCTTGAATTCGTCAATGCGTCAAACTTCCATGTACATTGGACTTGAGCTTATCGCATGAGCACCGCTGCTACTCCAAAGACTCCATATGACTCCACCTGCAACTTATAGCCCCTCCTTTTCTTGACCACAGTCAACACTCGAGCAAAATTAAGTTCGTTGTTACTCTAGTTTGTGCTCCCAACTTCCAAAGTATATGTGCAACGCAATCACACTGATCACTGACCTCCGTGAAAAATGAACAACTCACATATTGGGTGTCATACATAAGAGTTACCTGAACTCAACATCACCGCTCCTTTCTTGACGGTCTGTCTGAAACTTGAAAGAATTACACCGTTGCTTGTAGTCATCCCAAGTCAAATTCGCAGTTGTCTCACCACATGTATGACCACCAAAGCCCTGGCCCGTCTTCATGTCCCGTGCGTACTGCACACCTCGCCGCTATTACCGCGTCGAGCCTCCGCTGTCCCGGTCAAGTCTCAAGGGTTGCGAACCCACACCACTCAACCCCCAGTGCAGAGTACCATCGATCATCACCGACCGATGACGAGTTTCACGCTTCCATCAGACCACTGGGCTCCAGTCCAAACTACGTGTACTCGCTTTTCCCCCTTGCTGAATAGGCTTCGATTCCCTGGATCCTTACACCGTAGCCCCTCAATCCAGCTCCACCTTCAACATGACTCCATGGTAGATGATCAGTCCACCCCCGCGCCCCGTCAACTTCAAGCTCCGTGTGCACCGTCTTGAATCAACCTCGCTCCATAGTCTTGTCAAAGCTACACAAGCCCTCGGGCCTGCGCCACGTGTTTCCACACCCCAGAAGTCGGTTACCATCAGCATCACGCTTCTATCTCGTCATCGCCGATCCCATCACTGTCTTCTGTTCAAACCGATTCACGTCGATCCGTCAGACTATCTAGTGCAACCCAGCTGAACTTTTTTGGCTGCACGACACACTCCAGACTCTTCAAGTCGTCTCTGTGACCGTCGCCATCCATACACAAATATGTACCACCAAAGAAAAAACCAAAGAAAACCTTTATGCTTTCCCGTGTGAATAATCCAAAGGAGATCAGCATAGTCCTAATAACCACACGTATGTAGCTTCTGGAATTTCCGTTTTCTTTCTTTCTTGACAGGCTTCACAATCAGACCTTTGGTCCTTGTGCCGATTCTTTTTGCCCAAACAAATCTCGCACGTACCCTGCAATGTGCACTACTCGGCCAGCATGCACAAGCACAACGACCACGACCTAGTTTCGGCCAGCCTCCTTGCCCGGCCTGGGCCAGCGCGCCACACTACCCCTCGCCCAGCCTGCGCACCGCAACCTTGTGTGTTCGGCCTCGCGCGGCCAAATCCGCCTTCGCCATCCACACAGATCGCCGAGATTGCCACCGATCGAAACGATTGATCTGGTCCTGCAGCCGCCTGTACGCGTCCGATTCAATCGGATATGTTGCCTCTTGCCCGTATGTTGCTATTACGTCACTGACATGAATCACGTCGCCGCTTCCGATCTCGCGATCCCTGCTTTTCACGTCGTTAAAGTCGCCGTGTCTCAGTTTCATGGCTCGGGTGGGAAGCCTTGGCAACCACGATCCAACTTGACGTTTCGCTTCAACCTTTAGATCAATAATCCACAGCCTTCGAATAACCTAGCTCATGATATCACTTGTTAAAATAAATCCGAGGCATACCATTGATCATCTGAGGACCAAGCAATCACACGAGCACGACACTGAGATTTGTTAACGAGGTCCACCGATATGGCTACATCACCGGGGCATGACTACGGGCGCTCCTCCCCGTGACACCGTCACAATACCGCACACCGGCCACCCGGGCGCCGGCACACGCCACCGGCTCCCCCTGCGCGTCTGAGCTATTATGTTGACATCGGTTATATCGTGTGTCTACCCCCACTATATATGAGAGGTCTAGGATACAAGTGTCCTATTAGGACATGACTCCATATTCTATCTAAACACAATACTACTCAGAGTCCAACTGTAACCACCTTTTACACAATATTCGACACAACTCTAACAAACCCCACCTTGGCGAATATTCTCCACCGTCTTGAATTCGTCAATGCGTCAAACTTCCATGTACATTGGACTTGAGCTTATCGCATGAGCACCGCTGCTACTCCAAAGACTCCATATGACTCCACCTGCAACTTATAGCCCCTCCTTTTCTTGACCACAGTCAACACTCGAGCAAAATTAAGTTCGTTGTTACTCTAGTTTGTGCTCCCAACTTCCAAAGTATATGTGCAACGCAATCACACTGATCACTGACCTGCGTGAAAAATGAACAACTCACATATTGGTTGTCATACATAAGAGTTACCTGAACTCAACATCACCGTTCCTTTCTTGACCGTCTGTCTGAAACTTGAAAGAATTACACCGTTGCTTGTAGTCATCCCAAGTCAAATTCGCAGTTGTCTCACCACATGTATGACCACCAAAGCCCTGGCCCGTCTTCATGTCCCGTGCGTACCGCACACCTCGCCGCTATTACCGCGTCGAGCCTCCGCTGTCCCGGTCAAGTCTCAAGGGTTGCGAACCCACACCACTCAACCCCCAGTGCAGAGTACCATCGATCATCACCGACCGATGACGAGTTTCACGCTTCCATCAGACCACTGGGCTCCAGTCCAAACTACGTGTACTCGCTTTCCCCCCTTGCTGAATAGGCTTCGATTCCCTGGATCCTTACACCGTAGCCCCTCAATCCAGCTCCACCTTCAACATGACTCCATGGTAGATGATCAGTCCACCCCCGCGCCCCGTCAACTTCAAGCTCCGTGTGCACCGTCTTGAATCAACCTCGCTCCATAGTCTTGTCAAAGCTACACAAGCCCTCGGGCCTGCGCCACGTGTTTCCACACCCCAGAAGTCGGTTACCATCAGCATCACGCTTCTATCTCGTCATCGCCGATCCCATCACTGTCTTCTGTTCCAACCGTCTCACGTCGATCCGCCAGACTATCTAGTCCAACCCAGCTGAACTTTTTTGGCTGCACGACACACTCCAGACTCTTCAAGTCGTCTCTGTGACCATCGCCATCCATACACAAATACGTACCACCAAAGAAAAAACCAAAGAAAACCTTTATGCTTTCCCGTGTGAATAATCCAAAGGAGATCAGCATAGTCCTAATAACCACACGTATGTAGCTTCTGGACTTTCCTTTTTCTTTCTTTCCTGACAGGCTTCACAATCAGACCTTTGGTCCTTGTGCCGATTCTTTTTGTCCAAACAAATCTCGCACGTACCCTGCAATGTGCACTACTCGGCCAGCATGCACAAGCACAACGACCACGACCTAGTTTCGGCCAGCCTCCTTGCCCGGCCTGGGCCAGCGCGCCACACTACCCCTCGCCCAGCCTGCGCACCGCAACCTTGTGTGTTCGGCCTCGCGCGGCCAAATCCGCCTTCGCCATCCACACAGATCGCCGAGATTGCCACCGATCGAAACGATTGATCTGGTCCTGCAGCCGCCTGTACTCGTCCGATTCAATCGGATATGTTGCCTCTTGCCCGTATGTTGCTATTACGTCACTGACATGAATCACGTCGCCGCTTCCGATCTCGCGATCTCTGCTTTTCACGTCGTCAAAGTCGCCGTGTCTCAGCTTCATGGCTCGGGTGGGAAGCCTTGGCAACCACGATCCAACTTGACGTTTCGCTTCAACCTTTAGATCAATAATCCACAGCCTTCGAATAACCTAGCTCATGATATCACTTGTTAAAATAAATCCGAGGCATACCATCGATCATCTGAGGACCAAGCAATCACACGAGCACGACACCGAGATTTGTTAACGAGGTCCACCGATATGGCTACATCACTGGGGCATGACTACGGGCGCTCCTCCCCGTGACACCGTCACAATACCGCACACCGGCCACCCGGGCGCCGGCACATGCCACCGGCTCCCCCTGCGCGCATGTGCTATTATGTTGGCATAGGTTACATCGTGTGTCTACTCCCATTATATATGAGAGGCCTAGGATATAAGTGTCCTATTATGACACGACTCCATATCCTATCTAAACACAATACTACCCAGAGTCCAACTGTAACCTGCCTTGTACACAATATTCGACACAACTCTAACAGATGGTGTAATAAGGGGTCTAAAGCATCATAAGTCTGATTCTAATTTTTTTTATTCATTCCATCATTAAAATTGTTTGTCTCACTCTGTGTCATATTCAGTTGGTGTGTCGGATCCTAAGTCTGAAACTAATTAACCTTTTCTTGTTTTTACTAGAAAATTGCCCGATTCACTTCCTGCTGTATTTAGTGCCAATGTCTGATCTTCGCCCGTGGATGCTTTGAAGTTCGAACTGTAGATTTATTAACGCGCAAGGTTTGGTACCATCTTTTTTGGTGAGTCACCTACAGTATATTCAGCTAATTTATTGGGATAATAACATTAGAACTCTCATACTTTCAGCCCCCGTGCTCCCTGACCATGTATGTGCAGGTGCCACTGGTCCAATTGTGTATTAAATAACAGACTTTGCAGATTGTGAGTTCAGGTGTAACTATAGAATGAATTATATGTGTTAGAAAAATTGAAGTCATATACAAGGGCTTAAGGTTATTAATATCAACTACGGACAACCGGAAGCTCATAGGCTGTAAGTGGATTTTTGAATACAAGGTCTTGTTCCGTAGAATTTTAGAACTTGTTATCCGATTCTTTACACAAAGGGAACTTACAATCAGAGTTATGATGCTTTAGACCACCATCGCATTCTGGCTCCACTGGGCGGATCTTGAAATGCCTCTTTCATTAAGAAACCTCACAAAGATCGACCTTGACCCTTTGCTGACCAGGTTTGAAACACAGGGCGGCTGGACGGAAAGGAGGGCTGATGGCGAAATCTGGCCGCCTCGTGCTATTAAAATTGGGACTAACCTCACAGTCCGTAAGATGTCGGCTTGGGTGATTAAGCGCTTGGTGCAAATCTGTCGGGCTTGGCTATGGAGTTCTTTTTTAGATTGTAACACCGGAAAGTGCAGAGTGGCCTAGAGCCTCATTTGCCGGCCAAAGCACGTTTGAAAAGTGGACTAGGCGTGCTCGACCTTGCCAAATTTGGTGCAGCTCTTCGACGCGGCCATGGGCGCGGCCGACACTCCCTTGCGACAAGGCTGGCCGTTTGTTGTTCTCCATGGCAACAGAGGTCACACTTGGGGATTGTCACTTGGCTAATTTCTGGAGCGACCGTTGGCTGCATAGCCATTTCCCCAAGGTGGTTACCCCCATGCTGTTCAAGATCTCCACTCACAAAAATCGTTGTGTTCGCGACGCGATGCTAAATGAGACTTGGCTGTCCGACCTGGCGACAGGGCTTTCAGATGACATGCTCACTAAACTCTCTAAACTTGCAGCGCTCCTGGATGAGGTGGTACTGCAAGACGGATAGCCCAACACCATCCTGTGGTGCTTCACGGCGGATCGTGAATACAACGCCAAATCAACCTACCTACTGCAATTTGAAGGAACGATTCCCATGCAGGGGTACAAGCTAATTTGGTCAGCATGGTCGTCGGGCAAATGCCGCTTCTTTATCTGGACGACGATAATTGGGAAGATCCTAACGGCGGATGCTCTGACGTGACAAGGATGGGAGAACAACTATTTCTGCCCACTCTGAGAGAAATCTGGAAACACCGCCCATCTCATCATCGAGTGTCATTTTCGCATACCGTTTGGGACTCGATCGCTTCCCTGGCCAAAATGCCGGCGATGTAGCCCCAATCATGGACGCGTATGAGAAGCATCGCGAGCTGGATGGAAGGTTGCTACTTGCTACACGCACACTACGAAGGAAAGGAAGAAGGGAATGTTATCGCTAATTCACCTGGTCACTCGGGAGATTTCGCGCAAGTGGAATAGACAGCTCTTTCAACAGGAATCCTTGGGCTAGAGGACCCGATGGAGAGTGACGTCAGTTGGAGAGTCCGGTTCGTGGCGGACTTGGCGGCCACGCGGCACGTCACGCTCGACGACGACGAACTGTGGCTGCGCAGGGAGGCGCTCCGGATCGTGCTCATCGACTCAACAGGGCACATGGTGGATGCACGCTACCTCAGATCTGGTGAGTCGGTCGACATCGGGGATATTGTTTCGTTCCCCTGCCACTTTGCTAGGGTTTGTGACCGACTTCCGACGAGCGATGTGGTTTCCGGCGAGGGTGCACCGTTGTATGGCCCACCGAGGTCTTACATGGTACACGGGTGCGGGCGCATGGATCTGGGCACGCACCGTCGACCGCCACATATGACAGATGGCCCCGGGGTGTTAGGGCGTGGACCGGTCCGCCATGGGTCGGATGCGTGCCACGTGGGTGAGGGGGGATTCGACCGCCATGAGAGGGATGGACCTAGGGTTTCTGGGGGCGCCGCGGGTATTAAACGTGCGGTTGCTACCCCTTCCTCCATTTTGGATCTCGACGAGAGCTTCGCCCACTTCTAGAGCGCTCCGCCTCTCGCCAGATCTAGGGTTCATCCAAACTTCTCCTGGTGGGAAGGCAAAATCCATGGAGATCTCCACTCTTTTGCTCAAGTAGTTGCTTCTCATTCCCCCACAAATCCTCCTGATAGATCCAAAGAAAGCACGCCTGTTGAGATGAGAGGGGATGGCTTTGGTGCGGGCCGTCAGGGTCGCGGTGCTGGGCGATTCGATCGTGGCCGCGGCCGCGGTTTCGATTCCCATGTGTGGAAGGGCAAGACGGAGATGGGGAGCTCCTCCACGACCAATGACAAGTGGGAGGAGGCGGCCGGTGGTCTGCAGGCAACTCGAACTCGGCAAACCCGATGGGATGGGGACGATGGTGATCTGCAGGAGTCGCACGAGCCGGCGGCGATCGAGGGGCAGCAGGCAGCTCCTCCTCACCGTCAAGAGAGACGTGGAGGGGACAACGACAATGGCAAGGTCCCTCGCGTCTTCGACAAGAACAACACCTCTCCAAGGAACCGCGGGTACTCCTCCTCTGGTACTATCGCTCCTCCCTGTGATGTTTGCCAGATCCGCCACTTGCCTGGTCACTTACTGTCAGATGCCCACAAGCTTTTTGTGAGAGATGTAAGAAGAGAGGCCACCTGTCCATTGTGTGCAATGAATTCTTTCCTTGGGATCACACACCTGCGATGTGTGCATTTCACTCTAAGGGGCTGGGGTTCTTTTACATTCCTGATTTCAGTGTGGATAGGCAAACTAGGGAAAACGTATACAACATTGTGGTTACCATAACTGATGGCTCTGCTCAAACCAAAGATATTGAGCACGAGTTAAGTGTGTACGTTGGACAAGGATGGCGCTGTTCTGCCAGATTCTTTGCTCCAAAAAAGTTCGTGATGAGAATGCTGAATCCTAGGGAGGTACACAGAGCTCTTTTTGTTGAAAATATTAAGCTGAAAAATGTGGTGTCAGTGTCAAATTTTCCCCCTGGTCCGAGGACATCGACTCCGAGGGACTGTTGGAGATTGCCTGGGTTAGGATTGGAAAAATTCCACTTAACAAGAGATGTGATAGGACTGTAGCTTATGTGGGAGGTTTGGTTGGGATTACCCTGGAAGTAGACATGTCAACTATAAATCGTCCTTCTTCAGTTAGAGCTAAAATTGGATGTCGATGGGTAGCCCAACTTCCTGCCACTGCTGAAGGATGCTAGCAGGATGCTTTTACAGGTTCACTTATGAGATCTAGGAGGTTTTGGTTAGAAATCCTATTGAGGAAGAGATTGTGGGCCCCATTCCTGATGAAAGAACCAAACCAGACCAAACCCCTAAAAGGAAGTGTGCTGAACAAGATAAAGCAGAGACACACTCTGAGTCCGCTGGACGTGGCATCCTTGGGAGTTCTTATCGTGGTGGTAAGGCCTGTCGCCTGCTATGCGATGAAAAAGATGGATCTATCTCCTCTGAAAGTGATGCAGACAATTCCCTACTTATCGAAACAATGCAGAGAGAATTGATGAAAAAATTCAAGAAAAGGCTGTGGACTCCTCAAACTGGATTGTTTCCGGGACCCCTGATACTATTGAGACTGCTGTCCAAGATATTCAGGTGAAAATGTTGCCCATAATATAAAAAATTGTGCCTTGCCAAACTGCTACTAACTCATCTTAGATTGTGGAGGTAACTGGTGAGGTGGACCCTGGGCTAAATACTTCAAGCAGTTACATGGTACAACTTCCACCTCCTGAAAGCGTTGAGGAGATCATCCTTACTCCTCCACTAGCACCTAAGGCTCCACTAAGATTCAGCAAGAGTAACGCTTCTGGAATGCAGGACAAGGTGGAGGACAAGGCCAAAAAGCTTGCTAGCAAGAAAAATCTGGAAGGTAACGAAACACCTGCTCACAAAAACTCCTTTGATGTCCTATCTAACAATGAGTTGATTAGTAGGGCTAATAGGATGGGGGGTAGATATACCTGATGATGACTTTACTGCTGTTGACATTATTAGAGAGCTAGAATGTGTCCGAAGGGAATTAGAAGATAAACAGAAGAATGCTACTACAAGTCGGGAACATGATGACCTAGTTGTGGTTGATGGTTTGGGTAGGAACACCCCTGTGAATTTAGAATGGTTAGACCAAGAAGAACATATATATGAACATATCTCTTCTGTTAAAACTAAAAAGAAAAAGCAATATAAATCAGCTGTCAAGGTTCCTAGGCCTGTGAGTGAAGAAAATATGCCCTAGAGGCAATAATAAAGTTATTATTTATTTCCTCATGTCATGATCAATGTTTATTATTCATGCTAGAATTGTATTAACCGGAAACATAATACATGTGTGAATACATAGACAAACATAGTGTCACTAGTATGCCTCTACTTGACTAGCTCATTGATCAAAGATGGTTGAGTTTCCTAGCCATAGACATGAGTTGTCATTTGATTAACGGGATCAATGATGTGATTGACTTGAACCATTTCGTTAGCTTAGCACTTGATCATTTAGTTTACTGCTATTGCTTTCTCCATGACTTATACATGTTCCTATGACTATGAGATTATGCAACTCCCGAATACTGGAGGAACACTTTTTGTGCTACCAAACGTCACAACGTAACTGGGTGATTATAAAGGTGCTCTACAGGTGTCTCCGATGGTGTTTGTAGAGTTGGCATAGATCGAGATTAGGATTTGTCACTCCGGTTGTCGGAGAGGTATCTCTGGGCCCTCTCAGTAACGCACATCACTATAAGCCTTGCAAGCAAAGTGACTAACGAGTTAGTTGCGGGATGATGCATTACGGAACGAGTAAAGAGACTTGCCGGTAACGAGATTGAGCTAGGTATTGAGATACCGACGATCGAATATCGGGCAAGTAACATACCGATGACAAAGGGAAGAACGTATGTTGTTATGCGGTTTGACCAATAAAGATCTTCGTAGAATATGTAGGAACCAATATGAGCATCCAGGTTCCGCTATTGGTTATTGACCGGAGACATGTCTCGGTCATGTCTACATAGTTCTCGAACCCGTAGGGTCCGCACGCTTAAAGTTCTGTGACGATCGGTATTATGAGTTTTTGTGTTTTGACGTAGCGAAGGTATTTCAGAGTCCTAGATATGATCACAGACATGACGAGGAGTCTCGAAATGGTCGAGACGTAAAGATCGATATATTTGATGACTATGTTCGGACACCAGAAGTGTTTCGGGAGGTTTCGGACATATACCGGAGTACCGGAGGGTTACCGGAACCCCACGGGGAGTGTAATGGGCCTAGTGGGCCTTAGTGGAGAAGAGGAGGGGCGGCCAGGGCAGGCCGCGCGCCCCCTCCCCCTCTAGTCCGAATTGGACTAGGAGGGAAGGGCGGCGCCCCCCTTTCCTTCCTCCTCTCTCCTTCCCTTCCCCCTTCTCCTACTCCTACTAGGAAAGAAGGAGTCCTACTCCCGATGGGAGTAGGACTCCCCACTTGGTGCGCCCTCCTCCTTGGCCGGCCACCTCCCCCCTAGCTCCTTTATATACGGGGGCAGGGGGGCACCCCAAGACACAACAATTGATCATTGATCTCTTAGCCATGTGCGGTGCCCCCCTCCACCATAATCCACCTCGGTCATATCGTAGCGGTGCTTAGGCGAAGCCCTGCATCGGTAACTTCATCAACACCGTCACCACGCCGTCATGCTGATGAAGCTCTTCCCTGAAGCTCTACTGGATCGTGAGTTCGCGGGACGTCACCGAGCTGAACCTGTGCTGAATGCGAAGGTGCCGTACGTTTGGTACTGAGGATCGGTCGATCGTGAAGACGTACGACTACATCAACCGCGTTGTCATAACGCTTCCGCTTATGGTCTACGAGGGTACGTGGACGACACTCTCCCCTCTCGTTGCTATGCATCACCATCATCTTGTGTGTGCGTAGGATTTTTTTTGAAATTACTACGTTCCCCAACAGTGGCATCCGAGCCAGGTTTATGCGTAGATGTTATATGCACGAGTAGAACACAAGTGAGTTGTGGGCGATACAAGTCATACTGCTTACCAGCATGTCATACTTTGGTTCGGCGGTATTGTTGGATGAAGCGGCCCAGACCGACATTACGCGTACGCTTACGCGAGACTGGTTCTACCGACGTGCTTTGCACACAGGTGGCTGGCGGGTGTCAGTTTCTCCAACTTTAGTTGAGCCGAGTGTGACTACGCCCGGTCCTTGAGAAGGTTAAAACAACACTAACTTGACGAACTATCGTTGTGGTTTTGATGCGTAGGTAAGAACGGTTCTTGCTCAGCCCGTAGCAGCCATGTAAAACTTGCAACAACAAAGTAGAGGACATCTAACTTGTTTTTGCAGGGCATGTTGTGATGTGATATGGTCAAGACATGATGCTATATTTTATTGTATGAGATGATCATGTTTTGTAACAAAGTTATCGGCAACTGGCAGGAGCCATATGGTTGTCGCTTTATTGTATGCAATGCAATCACCCTGTAATTGCTTTACTTTATCACTAAGCGGTAGCGATAGTCATAGAAGCAATAGTTGGCGAGACGACAACGATGCTACGATGGAGATCAAGGTGTCGCGCCGGTGATGATGGTGATCATGACGGTGCTTTGGAGATGGAGATCAAAGGCACAAGATGATGATGGCCATATCATATCACTTATATTGATTGCATGTGATGTTTATCCTTTATGCATCTTATTCTGCTTTGATTGACGGTAGCATTATAAGATGATCTCTCACTAAATTTCAAGGTACAAGGGTTCTCCCTGAGTATGCACCGTTGCCAAAGTTCGTCGTGCTGAGACACCACGTGATGATCGGGTGTGATAAGCTCTATGTTCACATACAACGGGTGCAAGCCAGTTTTGCACACGCAGAAAATACTCGGGTTAAAGTTGACGAGCCTAGCATATGCAGATATGGCCTCGGAACACTGAGACCGAAAGGTCGAACATGAATCATATAGTAGATATGATCAACATAGTGATGTTCACCATTGAAAACTACTCCATTTCACGTGATGATCGGTTATGGTTTAGTTGATTTGGATCACGTGATCACTTAGATGATAATAGAGATGTCTATCTAAGTGGGAGTTCTTAAGTAATATGATTAATTGAACTTAAATTTATCATGAACTTAGTACCTGATAATATTTTGCTTGTCTATGTTGTTGTAGATAGATGGCCCGTGCTGTTGTTCCGTTGAATTTTAATGCGTTCCTTGAGAAAGCAAAGTTGAAAGATGATGGTAGCAATTACATGGACTGAGTCCGTAACTTGAGGATTATCCTAATTGCTGCATAGAAGAATTACATCCTGGAAGCACCGCTGGGTGCCATGCCTGCTGCAGATGCAACTGACGACGTTAAGAACGTCTGGCAGAGCAAAGCTGATGACTACTCTATAATTCAGTGTGCCATGCTTTACGGCTTAGAACCGGGACTTCGACGACGTTTTGAACGTCATGGAGCACATGAGATGTTCCAGGAGTTGAAGTTAATATTTCAAGCAAATGCCCGGATTGAGAGATATGAAGTCTCCAATAAGTTCTACAGCTGCAAGGTGGAGGAGATTAGTTCTGTCAGTGAACATATACTCAAAATGTCTGGGTATAATAACCACTTGATTCAACTGGGAGTTAATCTTCCAGATGATAGTGTCATTGACCGAATTCTTCAATCACTGCCACCAAGCTACAGAGCTTCGTGATGAACTATAATATGCAAGGGATGGATAAGGCAATTCCAGAGCTCTTCGCAATGCTAAAGGCTGCGGAGGTAGAAATCAAGAAGGAGCATCAAGTGTTGATGGTCAACAAGACACCAGTTTCAAGAAAAAGGGTAAAGGGAAGAAGAAGGGGAACTTCAAGAAGAACAGCAGACAAGTTGCTGCTCAGGAGAAGAAACCTAAATCTGGACCTAAGCCTGAGACTGAGTGCTTCTACTGCAAACAGACTGGTCACTGGAAGCGGAACTGCCCCAAGTATTTAGTGGATAAGAAGGATGGCCAGGTGAACAAAGGTATATGTGATATACATGTTATTGATGTGTACCTTGCTAAAGCTCATAGTAGCACCTGGGTATTTGATACTGGTTCTATTGCTAATATTTGCAACTCAAAACAGGGACTACGGATTGAGCGAAGATTGGCTAAGGACGAGGTGACGATGCGCGTGGGAAATGGTTCCAAAGTCGATGTGATCGCCGTCGGCATGCTACATCTACATCTACCTTCGGGATTAGTTTTAGACCTGAATAATTGTTATTTGGTGCTAGCGTTGAGCATGAACATTATATCTGGATCTTGTTTCATGCGAAACGGTTATTCATTTAAATCTGAGAATAATGGTTGTTCTACTTATATGAGTAATATCTTTTATGGTCATGCACCCTTGAAGAGTGGTCTATTTTTGTTGAATCTCGATAGTAGTGATACACATATTCATAATGTTGAAGCCAAAAGATGCAGAGTTGATAATGATAGTGCAACTTATTTGTGGCACTGCCGTTTGGGTCATATTGGTGTAAAGCGCATGAAGAAACTCCATACTGATGGACTTTTGGAATCACTTGATTATGAATCACTTGGTACTTGCGAACCATGCCTCATGGGCAAGATGACTAAAACGCCGTTCTCCGGAACAATGTAGCGAGCAACAGATTTGTTGGAAATCATACATACTGATGTATGTGGTCCGATGAATATTGAGGCTCGCGGCAGGTATCGTTATTTTCTCACCTTCACAGATGATTTGAGCAGATATGGGTATATCTACTTAATGAAACATAAGTCTGAAACATTTGAAAAGTTCAAAGAATTTTAGAGTGAAGTGGAAAATCATCGTAACAAGAAAATAAAGTTTCTACGATCTGATCGTGGAGGAGAATATTTGAGTTACGATTTTGGTCTTCATTTGAAACGATGTGGAATAGTTTCGCAACTCACGCCACCCGGAACACCACAGCGTAATGTTGTGTCCGAACATCGTAATCGTACTTTACTAGATATGGTGTGATCTATGATGTCTCTTACTGATTTACCGCTATCATTTTGGGGTTATGCTTTAGAGACGGCTGCATTCACGTTAAATAGGGCACCATCGAAATCCGTTGAGACGACGCCTTATGAACTGTGGTTTGGCAAGAAACCAAAGTTGTCGTTTCTTAAAGTTTGGGGCTGCAATGCTTATGTTAAAAAGCTTCAACCTGATAAGCTCGAACCCAAATCGGAGAAATGTGTCTTCATAGGATACCCAAAGGAAACTGTTGGGTACACCTTCTATCACAGATCTGAAGGCAAAACATTCGTTGCTAAGAATGGATCCTTTCTAGAGAAGGAGTTTCTCTCGAAAGAAATGAGTGGGAGGAAAGTAGAACTTGATGAGGTAACTGTACCTGCTCCCTTATTGGAAAGTAGTTCATCACAGAACCTGGTTCCTGTGACACCTACACCAATTAGTGAGGAAGCTAATGATATTGATTACGAAACTTCAGATCAAGTTACTACGAACCTCGTAGGTCAACCAGAATGAGATCCACACCAGAGTGGTACGGTAATCCTGTTCTGGAGGTCATGTTACTTGACCATGACGAACCTACGAACTATGAGGAAGTGATGATGAGCCCAGATTCCGCAAAATGGCTTGAGACCATGAAATCTGAGATGGGATCCATGTATGAGAACAAAGTATGGACTTTGATTGACTTTCCCAATGATCAGCGAGCCATTGAGATTAAATGGATCTTCAAGAAGAAGACTGAAGCTGACGGTAATATTACTGTCTACAAAGCTCGACTTGTTGCGAAAGGTTTTCGACAAGTTCAAGGGGTTGACTACGATGAGACTTTCTCACCCGTAGCGATGCTTAAGTCTGTCCGAATCATGTTAGCAATTGCCGCATTTTACGATTATGAAATTTGGTAAATGGATGTCAAAACTGCATTCCTGAATGGATTTCTGGAAGAAGAGTTGTATATGATGCAACCAGAAGGTTTTGTCGATCCAAAGGGTGCTAACAAAGTGTGCAAGCTCCAGCGATCCATTTATGGACTGGTGCAAGCCTCTCGGAGTTGGAATAAACGTTTTGATAGTGTGATCAAAGCATATGGTTTTATACAGACTTTTGGAGAAGCCTGTATTTACAAGAAAGTGAGTGGGAGCTCTGTAGCATTTCTAATATTATATGTGGATGACATATTGTTGATTGGAAATGATATAGAATTTCTGGATAGCATAAAAGGATACTTGAATAAGAGGTTTTCAATGAAAGACCTCGGTGAAGCTGCTTATATATTGGGCATCAAGATCTACAGAGATAGATCAAGACGCTTAATTGGACTTTCACAAAGCACATACCTTGATAAAGTTTTGAAAAGGTTAAAAATGGATCAAGCAAAGAAAGGGTTCTTGCCTGTGTTACAAGGTGTGAAGTTGAGTCAGACTCAATGACCAACCACTGCAGAAGATAGAGAGAAAATGAAAAGTGTTCCCTATGCTTCAGCCATAGGCTCTATCATGTATGCAATGCTGTGTACCAGACCTGATGTGTGCCTTGCTATTAGTTTAGCAGGGAGGTACCAAAGTAATCCAGGAGTGGATCACTGGACAGCGGTCAAGAACATCCTGAAATACCTGAAAAGGACTAAGGATATGTTTCTCATTTATGGAGGTGACAAAGAGCTCATCGTAAGTGGTTACGTCGATGCATGCTTTGACACTGATCCAGACGATTCTAAATCGCAAACCGGATACGTGTTTATATTAAACGGTGGAGCTGTCAGTTGGTGCAGTTCTAAACAAAGCGTCGTGGCGGGATCTACATGTGAAGCGGAGTACATAGCTGCTTCGGAAGCAGCAAATGAAGGAGTCTGGATGAAGGAGTTCATATCTGATCTAGGTGTCATACCTAGTGCATCGGGTCCAATGAAAAACTTTTGTGACAATACTGGTGCAATTGCCTTGGCAAAGGAATCCAGATTTCACAAGAGAACCAAGCGCACCAAGAGACACTTCAATTCCATCCGGGATCAAGTCCAGGTGGGAGACAGAGATTTGGAACATACGGATCTGAATGTTGCAGACCCGTTGACTAAGCCTCTTCCACGAGCAAAACATGATCAGCACCAAGACTCCATGAGTGTTAGAATCATTACGGTGTAATCTAGATTATTGACTCTAGTGCAAGTGGGAGACTGAAGGAAATATGCCCTAGAGGCAATATTAAAGTTATTATTTATTTCCTCATATCATGATAAATGTTTATTATTCATGCTAGAATTGTATTAACCAAAAACATAATACATGTGTGAATACATAGACAAACATGGTGTCACTAGTATGCCTCTACTTGACTAGCTCGTTGATCAAAGATGGTTGAGTTTCCTAGCCATAGACATGAGTTGTCATTTGATTAACGGGATCACATCATTAGGAGAATGATGTGATTGACTTGACCCATTTCTTTAGCTTAGCACTTGATCGTTTAGTTTACTGCTATTGCTTTCTCCATGACTTATAGATGTTCCTATGACTATGAGATTATGCAACTCCCGAATACCGGAGGAACACTTTGTGTGCTACCAAATGTCACAACGTAACTGGGTGATTATAAAGGTGCTCTACAGGTGTCTCCGATGGTGTTTGTAGAGTTGGCATAGATCGAGATTAGGATTTGTCACTCCAACTGTCGGAGAGGTATCTCTGGGCCCTCTCGGTAATGCACATCACTATAAGCCTTGCAAGCAAAGTGACTAATGAGTTAGTTGCGGGATGATGCATTACGGAACGAGTAAACAGACTTGCCGGTAACGATATTGAGCTAGGTATTGAGATACCGACGATCGAATCTCGAGCAAGTAACATACCGATGACAAAGGGAACAACGTATGTTGTTATGCGGTTTGACCGATAAAGATCTTCGTAGAATATGTAGGAACCAATATGAGAATCCAGGTTCTGCTATTGGTTATTGACCGGAGACATGTCTCGGTCATGTCTACATAGTTCTCGAACCCATAGGGTCCGCACGCTTAAAGTTCTGTGACGATCGGTATTATGAGTTTTTGTGTTTTGATGTACCGAAGGTAGTTCAGAGTCCCGGATATGATCACGGACATGACGAGGAGTCTCAAAATGGTCGAGACGTGAAGATCGATATATTGGATGACTATGTTTGGACACCGGAAGTGTTTCGGGAGGTTTCGGACATATACCGGAGTACCGGGGGGTTACCGGAACCCCCCGGGGAGTGTAATGGGCCTATTGGGCCTTAGTGGAGAATAGGAGGGGCTGCCAGGGCAGGCCGCACGCCCCCTCCCCCTCTAGTCCAAATTGGACAAGGAGGGAGGGGCGGCGCCCCCCTTTCCTTCCTCCTCTCTCCTTGCCTTCCCCCTTCTCTTACTCCTACTAAGAAAGAAGGAGTCCTACTCCCGGTGGGAGTAGGACTTCCCCCTTGGCGCGCCCTCCTCCTTGGCTGGCCGCCTCCCCCCTAGCTCCTTTTTGTACGGGAGCAGGGGGCACCCCAAGACACAATAATTGATCATTGATCTCTTAGCCGTGTGCGGTGCCCCCCTCCACCATAATCCACCTCGGTCATATCGTAGAGGTGCTTAGGCGAAGCCCTGCGTCGGCAACTTCATCAACAACGTCACCACGCCGTCGTGCTAATGAAGCTCTTCCCCGAAGCTCTACTGGATTGTGAGTTCGCGGGACGTCACCGAGCTGAACGTGTGCTGAACGCGGAGGTGTCGAACATGCGGTACTGAGGATCGGTCGATCGTGAAGACATACGACTACATCACCCGCGTTGTCATAACACTTCCGCTTATGGTCTACGAGGGTACGTGGACGATACTCTCCCCTCTCGTTGCTATGCATCACCATGATCCTGCGTGTGTGTAGGATTTTTTTTCAAATTACTACGTCCCCAACAGTGACTAGGAGTCAGAAGAAAAATACTTCAGAAAAAGATCTGTTAGGTAACCCTACCCCGGCTCCTAGTAGGGTTACTCGGTCCAAATTCCATAAAAAGCGTTCCAAATGAGAGGTCTCATTTGGAACTGTCAGGGGCTAGGAAAAAAAGGAATGGGCACCTGCCTCTCAGACATGATTAGTGACCATTCCCTGGAGTTCCTGGGTCTGCAAGAAACTATGAAAAAAGAATTCACTCCTAAATGTTTCAGTGGAATTGGGTGCCTTCTATGGGCAAATCCAGGGGCATACTGTGTGGTGCGAGGAGAGATACCCTAGATGTAGTTTCCTGTTCTAAGGGAAAGTATGTGCTTTAAATGGTGCTCCATGACAAAAAATATATGCAATGGGGGTTACTAGTGGTATATGGATTGGCACGTGATGAATTCAAAGATGAATTTCTGATTGAGCTGGCTACCTGTAGTGGCATGAGTGTACCCTACATAGTGGGGGAGATTTTAACATCTCGAGGCACCCTGGAGAGAAGAATAAGAAAATGGTGAACAACAAAGCTACTGATCTGTTCAACTCCATTATCAATACCGTAGCCCTTGCGGAAATCCACATTAGCAGGGGTAAATACACTTGGACCAACAATTAGGCCCACCCAACACTAGAGAAGCTGGATCGCATCCTTATGTCCGAAAGTTGGGAAGATGCTTTCCCATTTGTCTCTGTGAGGAAATTAGTCTGGGGAATTTCTGCCCATAACCCCTTGCTACTCTCTTCTGGGGAAGAAGGGCATGAAGCACCGAAACCTCGTGAATTTCACTTTGATTTATCCTGGATCAAAGATGACAACTTCTTGCCCACAGTTAGGAGAATTTGGGCTAGGAAAGTTGCATCGTTAGACCCCATAGATGTCCTGAATATCAAACTGAAAAGATTTAAGACTTACTTCAGGGGGTGGTGCTCGGATAGGTATGGCCACGATAAAGAAAGAAAAGAGGAATTAGGCACGGAACTTTCTATGTTGGAGGAATTGTAAGAGGAAGATATGTTACCTCCTAACCTCTACAGTAGAAAAGTTGATGTCAGTACCGAGCTCTATGAGCAACTGGTGAATGCGGAGATCTTTTGGCTCCACAATCCCACGAGCGCTAGCTCCTCAAAGGGGATTTAAACACTGATTATTACCATAAAATTGCTAATAGGCGAAAACGCAAAAACACAATCCAATCGCTTAGGGTGGGGGAGACAGTGATTGAGGGCACAGAAAATTTAATTGCCCACGCCACTGACTTGTATAAAGAGTTGTTTGGCCCAGCACCTGGTAACCAAATCCACCTTGATCCAAACACCTGGTCGGATGAGGAGAAACTAAATGAGAAGGATAACTTAGACCTTTGACGTGAATTCACGGAACAGGAGGTCAAGGAGGCTTTGTTTGATATGGCTTCTAACAGAGCTCCTGGACCCGATAATATCCCTGCTGAGTTTTATCAGGTGTGCTGGGATATTGTCAAAGAAGATATCATGGCCCTGTTTAAGCATTTTCATCAAGGGACACTGGATGTCCAACGACTTAATTACGGAGTCATCACCCTGCTCCCGAAATTTTTTGGGGCTGAGAAAATCCAGCAATATAGGCCTATATGCCTGCTGAGATGCCCATATAAGCTGATTACTAAAGTTCTCGACCGCAAAGTAGCTATCTACGCAGACAAACTCATTAGCTCTGCCCAGAATGCCTTTGTGAAGGGCAAAAACATTATGGATGGTGTCCTATCCCTCCATAAATTCTTAACTATCTCTATGTTAAGAAAAAAGTGGGGATTGTCCTTAAGCTAGATTTTGAAAAAGCCTATGACAAGGTTAATTGGGACTTTCTTCTAGAATGCCACAAGATGCGGGGCTTTACTGATACTTGGTGCAGATAGATTAAACAAATCCTTTACAATGGGACTGTTAGTATTAAACTCAACAACAGTGTTGGCCCATATTTTCAAAGCAGAAAAGGGATTCGCCAGGGGGATCCCCACTCCCCTTTCCTGTTTAATCTGGCGGTTGAGTGTCTTACCAAAATGATCAAAAATGCCCAGAAAAATAAACTGATTGTGGGTCTAGCTTCTGATATTATTCCTGATGGGGTGGCGGTCGTCCTGCAATACGCAGATGATACTATCATTTGCATAGAAGATGACATAGACAAAGCAGTCAACCTGAAGTTGTTGTTGTACATGTTTGAAATGATGTCTGGCCTGAAAGTTAATTTTTAGAAGAGTGAGATCCTTACTGTAGGTGGGGATGAAACTGTTGTCAATAAATATGCAGAGATTTTCGACTGTGAGGTTGGCAGTTTCTGAGTCAAATACCCGGGCATGCCTGTCAGATATACTAATCTGAAAACTTCTGATTGGGAGTTCATTGTTAGCAAATACTTAAAAAGGTTCGAAGCCTGGATTGGCAATGCTGCCTGATGGGGGTAGACACACCTTCCTTGACTCTGTGGTTACACATATCTCTTTATACCACATGTCGATGTGGCTCATGAACAAAACCTTCATTGTGAAACTAGATAAGCACAAACGCAGGTTTTTCTGGCAAGGGTGCTACAAAAAAAAGAGATACTATCTTGTCAAGTGGAGCAGAATCTGTAGGTCCAGAGACTAAGGGGGGTTAGGCATAAAAGACCTTCGGAAGCAAAATATTAGCCTCATGGTTAAATGGTGGTGGAAACTAGAGACTTAAAATGGCCGATGGCAAGACATCGTCCGGGCCAGATACCTTCGCAACAAATATGTTGCAGAAGTTACTCCTAAGTTCTCTGATTCACCATGCTGGAAAGCCTTGCTCAAGGTAAAAGACATCTATATGATGGGCAGGAAAATTGAGATTGGGGATGGAAACTTAATCAGATTCTGGAAAGATTCAATGAATGGGCTGCTACCGTTTCAGGATCAATATCCGCGACTGTTTGAGATTTGTAATCATCCGGAAAGCACCCTGGACAGGAGAGATGAGCTTGATAACACCTTTATATTCAGACGTAGGCTTACCCCTGAATTGTTTAAACAGTGGGAAGACCTACGTGTTGTAGTTAAAAATATCCCTCTGAACGAGAAGAATGATCGAATCTTTTGGGGTCTAAATCAGAATGGCAAGTTCACCACTAAATCAGTTTATAAGATGCTGGAAAACCCCTTAGTGGATGCCATTACAAGTGGATTTGGAAAGCTAAAATCCCTCTGAAGATAAAAATCTTCCTATGGCAGTTATCGCAGGACGCGGGGCTTACTAGACAAGTGATGAAAAAAAGGAAATGGCCAGGAAACCCTTGCTGATCTTTTTGCAAAGGGGTGGAAACAGCTCAACACCTCTTTTTTACCTGCCTAGTGGCCAGTGTAGTTTGGCGATCCATTGGGGTGGTTTTAGGCACGACAATTATCAGAAGAATTACTGGCAATACTTCGTGTGGTGTCACAAGTTTCTCCCTGGGAAGAAACTTTCTACACGGTGGGCTTAGTGGCCACTTGTTGGGCCATATGGTTGGCGCATAATCCAGCTACTTTTGAAAAGAAACAAATCAAGACTCCTTTTGAGATTGTGTTTTCTCTATGCTCTTTTCTGCTCTATTGGACAGGTCTACAGCAAGGGGACGATGCCAGGGAGCTAAGCACAGGAGCAGAGATGATCAGGGTGTCGGTGTCAAAACCGGCGGATCTCGGGTAGGGGGTCCCGAACTGTGCGTCTAAGGCGGATGGTAACAGGAGGCAGGGGACACAATGTTTACCCAGGTTCGGGCCCTCTCGATGGAAGTAATACCCTACTTCCTACTTGATTGATCTTGATGATATGACTATTACAAGAGTTGATCTACCACGAGATCGTAGAGGCTAAACCCTAGAAGCTAGCCTATGATTCTGATTGTCGTTCTACGGACTAAACCCTCCGGTTTATATAGACACCGGAGGGGGCTAGGGTTACACAGAGTCGGTTACAAGGGAGGAGATCTACATATCCGTATTGCCAAGCTTGCCTTCCACGCAAAGGAGAGTCCCACTCGGACACGGGATGAAGTCTTGAATCTTGTATCTTCATAGTCCAACAGTCCGGCAGAAGTACATAGTCCGGCTGTCCGAGGACCCCTTAATCCAGGACTCCCTCAGTAGCCCCTGAACGAGGCTTCAATGACGATGAGTCCGGCGCGCAGATTGTCTTCGACATTGCAAGGCGGGTTCTTCCTCCGAATACTCCCTGGAAGATTTTGAACACAAGGATCGTGTCCGGCTCTGCAAAACAAATTCCACATACCACCGTAGAGAGTATAATATTCCACAAATCTAATCCACTGACAAGTTTCATAGCATGACATCACGCCACGGCCCGGTCATTATTCGAACCTTTTTCTCAACCAGCTACTGCACATATTGCGAGGCGGTTTTCTTGGCACGTCTTGTCGAAGCAGAGATCGTGTCCCCTTATCACGG
Source organism: Triticum aestivum (assembly GCF_018294505.1). NCBI lineage: Eukaryota > Viridiplantae > Streptophyta > Magnoliopsida > Poales > Poaceae > Triticum > Triticum aestivum. The sequence goes on along the minus strand of NC_057814.1, from coordinate 77,529,506 downwards.
GATTCTCATCAATACGGGTGTGGGTAACCCAACCGTGCCATCAATCACGGCGCTTGGGGAATAAGCAAGTTTACTAGGCAAGTGGGGAGGCGCAGAATCCCTGCTGCCTTTATAAGGGGATAAGGACTCCCTTACGCACCCACGCTTTCTTCTTCCCGATCCATTCCCCTTCGCTCGAGCTCCAGCGCCCAAGCGTTCATCTTCTCCGCCCACAAAGGCCTTCCAAAAATGTCCGGATCCGGAGCAGGAGGCAAGTGGATGGCCTCTACCGTCCGGGAGAAGGATATCAAAAAGCTTCGGGAGGCCGGGTATCTGGCCAAGAAAATCAGCCACCATCTCCCGACGGCAGGACAGATCGTCCCTACTCCGGAACCCCACGAGAGGGTTGTATTCCCCATCACTTTGTCCGCGGGCTAGGGTTTCCCCTCCACCCGTTTGTTCGCGGCATCATGTATTATTACGGGATCGATCTTCACGATCTGTCCCCCAATTCCTTCCTCAACATCTCAACATTCATCGTCGTGTGCGAGGCTTTTCTTCGCATCTCGCCACATTTCGGCTTATGGCTGAAGATTTTTAATGTGAAGCCCAAGGTAGTGGGCGGCGAGCATGCCGAGTGCGGGGGTGCTATGGTGAGCAAAATGCCCAACGTCACATGGCCAACAGGCACCTTTAATGATTCCGTCAAGGAGTGGCAACAGCAGTGGTTTTACATCACCGAGCCGCGCGGCACGGAATGGGCCGCTACTCCCGAGTTTTGATCCGGAGCCCCTCTGCGGCTTACATCCTGGGTCAAGAAGGGCCTGAACTGGTCTTTGTCCGATGAACTGTCGGTGCTCCAGACGTGCGTTAAAGATATGGAAGACAAGATCATCGAACTTGTCAATGTAGTCCAGGTGATGTTAGTTCGCCGGATCCTGCCTTGTCAACACCGGACTTGCAATCTATGAGAATTTGATCCGGCCAAGCACCAAACCCTGCGAGAGCTCTTTGGCTCCTTGCACAAAGACATCTGGAAGGTGCTTTTCAAGTCCGGCAAATCATGGCCGGACTCAGCCAAGGACCGCAGGTACCAACTGTCCCGCCCTGCAAGCTCGGTAAGTCATCATACTTTTTATCCGCATAACCCAAAGGAAACACTTAATGTGTTTTCCACAACTCTCCTAGGGCTGGACGAAGAAGGCAGAGCTGATCCATTGTCCGGCCCCGCTGCCCGAAGAACCGGCCGTCCCACTTCTGACGAAGATGCTGGTCCCGACGCCTTACAAGGTGCCGAAGAAGACAGCCGAGAAGGAGGCCAAAAAGACCCGGGGCGGCCTTCGTCGCCGCGGCACTTCGGACACAATATCCGAAGGCTCCAATGCCCGTTCCGCCTCCAAAGAGGACGAGGAGGAGGAAGAAGATGAATCCCCCGCGGGGGGAAGAAAGAAGAGGACGGCCTCCGCACACTTGGAGGCCGAGTCGCCTAAAAGAGGAAAAGCTCCTCTTCTGGAGTAGTCCACTGCCGCCGCCGACAGCGGCCCGGCGTGGGATCCCAGGGCCCAGCCCCTGGTGAACTCGTGAGTATATAAAGTCCGAGTACGTTTATGCGTCCAGACTCATCATGGCATAATATTTTAACCTGAGCCATATTTTTGTAGTCCGGCGAGGTCCCGTACCAAACAATCCTCATTAGAGGATTCGCTGAGCTCGAATGCTATGGAGAGGGGGACGCCCCCGAAGGCCCCTTCCCCCAAACAGGTGAATAACACCGAGGCTTCGTCCCAAAAGGACCCCGGCCAAGGAGGAGACGAAAAGACCGTGAAGGCGGTGCCTGGAGGTCAAACTTCAGGGGCCGGACACATGGGGGAGAAGATTCCCATGGGAGCTGACGGCGGGGGCCATCTTGAATTCGGCTCCCAGCCGGATGCAATTCCGGAGATCAATACGGCACCAGATCAAGCAGGCAGCCTCCCTCAGCTGGGGGGGGGGGGGTGTGTGCCTGTTCCACCGGCAACCTCTGTCCAACCAGAGGTGTCGGATGCTTTGTTGGTGGCGCTGAAGAGCGCCTCCATCGTCGATGAACACCATGCCCTTATGGGTGCGGTGATTGAGAAGATTCAGTCTGCTGGGAGTAGACTGAATGAAGCCTGTATCAGCCTTATAAAAGGTTTTGAGGTATGTTTTATGGGGTTTCGAAGAGTGTCATGGTATGGATAGTAGCCCCTGATACACTGTTCGATGAAAGAAAGAACCGGACAGAGGATCAAATTTATGTTCGCAGGAAGACTCATTTAATGACATCTATCTCACTTCTTTTATAAGCAGGCGTCTGTAGCGGCTGCTGCCTCTCATACTGCAGAGGTCTCCGGACTGAATCAAAGTCTGGAGCGGGCCAAAGAAGAACTTGGCCAGTTGAAAATGCAGTTGGGAGATAAACAAGGTATGCACAAGTCTTGTTCACGTTTATTGCGAATAAATTTTTCAGTATGATAAAATATGTTTCATGATTTAGGCTAGGGATGATGACCGAAGTCGGGGCTCTTAAGAAAGCTGTGGCCGAGGCCGAGAAAAAGGCAGCCGTAGAGCAGGCTCTTCGTGAGAAGAATGAGGCTAGGGTTATTGAAGCTGAGCAGGAGCTTCAAGAGGCAGTGAAGAAATGTGAGACCTTGGAGCAGAGTTTAACGGAGAAACAATCCGAACTCACCAAGGCTCATTAGGCCACGAGCGATGCCCGGGGGGAAACCCAAAGTGCCCTGCAGGGGATCCAAGAGGCGAGGAAGATCGCGGCGGGTAAGGCTTTTTTCCATGTAAAGCAAGTATTTGAGGAGAAAATTATGTTTCTAATTTTGAATTCGGATTTCTCCAGGGGTATTTGCGGAGCTGCCCCGCAGTATATCGGATGCCGCCCAATTCTACCGAGCCGAAGAAAGGAACACTGCGGATAAGCTCTTCTAGTCGCAGTATCTGGCACCGAATTATCTGGTGCCGTTTGCCGATCAACTGAAACAGCTGATCGAACTGCATAAGGCGGCGGAACTAGCCATGAAGGATTTGATTATCCGGCTATGGCCCGCTGAGTCGATTCCAAGCAGCTACTTCGGGCTCGTGAAGCGGCTTGTAAGTGCTTGCCCTCGACTTGACGTCATCAAGAGGTCGGTCTGCATAGAGGGTGCGCGAATGGCCTTCGCCCGCGCAAAGGTGCACTGGGGGAAGATGGATGCTGAAAAGCTAATGACCGAGGGACCGCCAGAGGGGAAGGAGCACCGCAAGCCTGAATTATATTATGAAAGTGTCCTGAAAGGATCCTACCTTGCAACGGAGCTATGCACCAAGGACATTATATTTCCGTGAATGCAAATCATGTTGTCCTTTGTAATGTTTGAACAAGGTCATTTATATTATTTATTGCCCGTTATATAAAAGTTTATCCTCCTGCGCTGCCGTTTTATATATTAATCCTGAGAGTTGGCCAGTCGTCGGCTTCTGCCCCCACGTAAGAAGTACGGGGGTGTTCGGGATAAACCTGATCACTCTTTATCCCAGTTTTGGGTCCTTCAAAGGAGGTGTTCAGCACAACGAACCAGGCAATCAGACTATAGGGCTTTATCACTCTCACTTAGCCATAGGAGCTTTAGGAAGGTAGGCGCAGCCCCTGGTGTTCGGAAGACCGCACGAGGGGCTCTATAAGCACCTGATCGGAAGAAAAACCGATTCATCGCATGCTGCATTGGTTATGGCATTATGCATCCTTAAAGATTTTACAACCTCTCGAATAGCTGACCAGCTCTCCCCGTATCATGACAGTCAGTTTTCGGCTTTCTCTACTGAGGTGCTCGTCCGGAAGAACCGGGACACAATCGCAGTAGTTCTCCCAGTGCTACCTTAGCCGATATAGTGGAATGTAAGGTACCAAAACATGGGAGCCGGGCAAACCCAACTATTGACCCAAGACATGATTCAGAGCTAATGCATATAATGCTATAGGTTCGGGGTGCCGAACTTCCGTGAAGGTGTTCAGACTTTATTGCCGTATTATGGGTAAAACGAAGCCCCTGGTATATTTGAAGGCATATCGCGGTGTACGGATGCCACTTGACAAAAGAATTTTAATAAGAAATAACAGCAAATAAGCGTCATATGAATCCACATGTTGTATTTGAATAGTACGTCGATGCGTATGAGTACAGGTAATGTGATAAAAAAGTAATATGACAGTGGAACCTGCTGAGACCAGGGGGGAAGAAGCTGCGTGCGGATCCGGAGTATAGTCGGATGGTCATCGCGGGGAATATATAAGGATTCCCTTGCGCGTTCGAGCTTCCTCCATATCGCCCGTCCTGGTCGGCGCAAAGGTGAACCTGCAAAGGAAATGTAAGAAATGTTTGTGTGCCGGAGAGCGGTTGAGCCGTTGTGTGCGGCCTGTCCTGGCCTTCGCCGGAGTGTTTAATTGAGCTCTGGACGAGCCGGGCTATCCTGCCGCGAAGTAGTTCGGAGTCCTTTGACGGTGTCCGGGAGCTTGGCTGTCGACTCGAGGTTCGGCTGCAAGGTGCTGCTCGTTGCTTCTGCTGTTAAGGCAGCGGTTTACTCGTTGGTGCCGAAGGAAAGTTCGGCCTTGCCATTAACCGTGATGACGCCGCGTGGACCGGGCATCTTGAGCTTACGGTAGGCATAATGTGGCACCGCGTTGAATCGAGCGAATGCAGTTCGTCTGAGCAGTGGCTGATAATCACTGCGGAAAGGGACGATTTCGAAGATTAACTCTTCGGTACGGTAATTGTCTGGTTATCCGAAGACTACCTCAAGGGCGATGGAGCCTGTACAGCTAGCTTCCACACCTGGTATAATGCCTCTGAAAGTGGCTTTAGTGGGTTTGATCACCGAATGATCGATGCCCATCTTGCGCACTGTGTCCTGGTAAAGCAGGTTTAGACTGCTGCCTCCGTCCATAAGGACTCGTGTGAGGTGGAACCCGTCAATTATTGGGTCGAGGACTAGTGCGGCTGGATTGCCCTGTTTGGCGTTAGCCGGACGATCCGTGCAGTTGAAGGTGACCGGCCCTAGTTTATATTGTGGGACGACTAGTTCCGTTAAGTTGGCATCCCTAAGGGTGCGCATCCGGTCCGGGTTGGGAATGTGGGTGTTGTTTACCACGTTCACCGTTTGGATTTGCGGGGGAAATTTCTTTTGCCCTCCTGTGCTTGGTGGTCTGGGCTCTTCGTCGCCATCATCGCTTTGAGACCCCCCATCTCTGTTTTTGGCGCCTGCCCTGCCGGCTTGTTTGAAGACCCAGCATTCTCTATTGGTATGGGTGGCTGGCATTCCTGGGGTGCCATGAATTTGGCATTGGCGGTCGAGTATGCGGTCCAGACTGGATGGACCCGAATTGTTATTTTTGGGTGGCCCTTTCCGCTGACCGGACTTAGAGCCAGGTATTAACTGCCGTATCTTCGGCGTTTTCACCATATTTGCGGCGCTTGTGTTTGTTGCGTCGGGGTTTGCCATTGCTATCTCTGGCCTCTGATGTGCCAGGTTTGCTTGCTGTGTTGTTGCTACGGGCCAACCAGCTATCTTCGCCCGCGCAGAAGCGGGTCATAAGCGTCGTGAGGGCTGCCATGGATTTTGGCTTCTCTTGGCCGAGATGTCGGGCGAGCCACTTGTCACGGATGTTATGTTTAAAGGCCGCTAGGGCTTCGGCATCCGGACAGTCGACAATTTGGTTCTTTTTAGTTAGGAACCGAGTCCAGAATTTCCTGGCTGACTCTCTGGGCTGTTGTGTTATGTGACTTAAATCGTCAGCATCCGGTGGTCGCACATAAGTGCCCTGGAAGTTGTCCAGGAATGCGTCTGCCAGGTTCTCCCAACTTCCGATGGAGTTTGCCGGCAAGCTATTCAGCCAATGCCGAGCCGGCCCTTTGAGTTTTAGCGGGAGATACTTGATGGCGTGTAGATCATCCCCGCGGGCCATGTGAATGTGGAGGAAGAAGTCCTCTATCCATACCGCGGGGTCTGTAGTACCATCATATGATTCAATGTTCACGGGTTTAAACCCTTCTGGGAATTCATGATCCATTACTTCATCGGTGAAGCATAGGGGGTGTGCGGCGCCTCTGTGCCGGGCTATATCATGACGCAGTTCATATGAGTCTTGTCTGCTGTATTCGGCCCGGCCGGATTTGTTATTATATCCGGCGCGACGGTCGTCGTCACGCGTTGGGGGGCGCCCTCATGATCCGTAGATCGATTTTTTATGTCCTGCTTTATTTTCCAATACCTCTCGCAGGTCCTGCGTGTTGCCCCGGGCCTTGGTGTTTTTGTTTGACAGGCGACGGGGTGCGGGCTGGTCTTCGGGCTGATATGTCGCTCTGTCTCGGCCACGAGGTGGCCGATCAGCCGCATCGTACGCTGGTAGTGTAGGTTTTACTGCTTCCTCCTTGAGTTGGGGCAGTAACCTGCGCTTTGGGTAACTCTTGGTTGGGCGTTCGAGTTCGTATTCCTCGGCCGCCAGGACCTCGGTCCATCTATCTGCTAGCAGATCTTGGTCAGCTTGAAGCTGCTGCTGCTTTTTTCTTCAGGCTTTTTGCTGTGGCTATAAGCCGGCGCTTAAAGCGGTTCTGTTCGACGGGATCCTCGGGCACGATAAATTCTTCGTCGCCGAGGCTCACCTCGTCTTCGGAGAGGGGCATGTAATTGTCGTCCTCAGATTCTCCGCCAGCGGCCTGTTCCTTAGGGCTAGCTTGCCCGTCCTCCTGCTCGAAGCCTGGCTGGAGGGGATTGTTTTCGTCTTCGGCATTATCTGCAGCGTTATTGTCTCTTGTGCCGGCATCGTGGCTTTTGCTATGGCGGGGCTTAGAGCGGCGCCGCTGACGCCGGTGCTTGGGTTGCTCTTCGGAGGGATTATCCTCCATTGCCTTATCGCCATCGCCTTCTTTGGGGGTGTCCACCATGTATATATCATATGATGAGGTGGCAGTCCAGCGCCCTGTGGGCGGTGGTTCCTGTTCGTCTCCTGCATCGTCGTCCATACCGTCGATGTCTTCGGAGCCGAAATCGAGCATGTCGGTTAAGTCGTTGACAGTGGCTGTTAAGTGGGTGGTGGGTGGGGAACGAATTTCTTCGTCGTCCGCTTCCCACTCAAGCCGGACATAATTCGGCCAAGGGTCTCCTGACAAGGAGAGAGACCTCAATGAATTTAGCACGTCGCCCAGGGGCGAGTGCTGAAAGATATCCGCGGAGGAAAACTCCATGATCGGTGCCCAATCAGATTCCATAGGCACGGACGCAGGCGGTTCAGAACCCGTGGCTGGGGACGAATCCAAGTGTCCGACAACACAGGTCTCATAGGAGGTGAAGTCAGCGTTCAGCTCTATCGCCGCTGAGTGCGCGGCCTCCGTGGCGGGGTCAATCCACCCATCCTTGGACGGCACGATCTGCTCCGGATTGAGGGCCGGAGTAGCTGTAGGTGTGATCTCCCGGACACTGTCCGACGGCAGAGCTAAGTCATGCTCGTCGTGACTGTGCGGCACACCTGACATGGGCTCGAATCCGTCGAAGATCAAGTCCCCGCGGATGTCAGCAGTATAGTTCAAGTTTCGAAACCTAACCTGATGACCAGGGGCGTAGCTCTCGATCTGCTCCAGATGGCCAAGCGAGTTGGCCCGCACTACAAAGCCGCCGAATACGAAGATCTGTCCGGGGAGGAAAGCATCGCCCTGGATCGCATCGTTGTCGATGATCGAAGGAGCCATCAAGCCTTTATCGCGACGGCACAGTGGAACTCTCAATGAAAGCACCAATGTCGGTGTCAAAACCGGCGGATCTCGGGTAGGGGGTCCCGAACTGTGCGTCTAAGGCGGATGGTAACAGGAGGCGGGGGACACAATGTTTACCCAGGTTCGGGCCCTCTCGATGGAGGTAATACCCTACTTCCTACTTGATTGATCTTGATGATATGAGTATTACAAGAGTTGATCTACCACGAGATCGTAGAGGCTAAACCCTAGAAGCTAGCCTATGATTCTGATTGTCGTTCTACGGACTAAACCCTCCGGTTTATATAGACACCGGAGGGGGCTAGGGTTACACAGAGTCGGTTACAAGGGAGGAGATCTACATATCCGTATTGCCAAGCTTGCCTTCCACGCAAAGGAGAGTCCTACCCGGACACGGGATGAAGTCTTGAATCTTGTATCTTCATAGTCCAACAGTCCGGCAGAAGTACATAGTCCGGCTGTCCGAGGACCCCTTAATCCAGGACTCCCTCACAGGGCTAGCACAATGCAGCTGATGAAGATGTGTGATGCTGCCAAGCAACCGATCCAAGGTGCCTGATGCTTTGAGACGTCTACCTTTTGTTGCTTCTACCCGGGGAAAGATGATTCTATTTGGCTGGCATGTTACTGTGTCTGTTCTAGTTTGATCTTTTGAGAATGTAATAGGCTAGACTTTATGTCGTGCTACTCAGGCTTTCGCCCCATAACACTCGTTTCGATGGTGAGCGAGTGTGGTGGGTTTCCTGATAGTGCTGGAACTCGCTCTACCTCTTTCCCTTCCCCTGACTTTTCCTGTTGGAACTTGTTGTATTTCCGTTCTATGCAATGGAAAGGGGTAAAGCCCGGTTCTAAAAAAAGGAATCCTTGGGCTCTAACCCCTTCATCATTCAACTCACAAGGGACGAGGTCAAACTCTGGAACTTGGCGGGTGCTGGGATCCCTTTCGACCCGGGCTGAGTTTCTGTATGTATGTTAGGTTTTTTTTCCTTTCTTTCCTCTTTGAGCCTTTCCCGGGACTCCCCTATACTTTGTTTTTCCCTCCCGATCAATGAATTTGGTAGACCACCAGTCCACTACCAACATTCAAAAATACATGAATTGGACTGCCTCACGATTGGCCGGGAGTTACAACCTGATGCCCAAGGAAGATCTCCCTATTTGGTTGGCCTGATAAGTGACATTAAAACGGCCTTAAAAGGATTTGCATCCCACATAAAACTCAAGGAGGAAATGCAACGCAGTAGCATATGAATGGCTGTGTCATCTGGGAAGAATGGGGACTCATACATGATTGCAGACGTCCTAGAGTGTCTACGCCAAACTATGTTCCCTTTTCAAATCTGAATGTAACCTTCCCCTAGAGTAATTAGGTTTACTCTTGATCCTAAAAAAAGGAATAGTGACAGTGTTTGAGGCCCATTGGAATGGTGTTTGAGGCCCATTTGGGAGTCCCGTACTCTCCCGTTGGACGGTTGGAGACAAACACATCGCCGGATTGCTCCTCCCCCCGTCCGTCTTTGAGTTCCACGCCACCCCATACTCAGCACCGAGTAATGCTACACATACATAGGTTTACACGGGTTTTACAAACAGATGAGTTTTGATTGGAGAATAAGGGGAAGGAGGGGCCCACCCCCGTGAAAATCAGGGGGGAGTGGTTAGTTAGAAAGAAAAAAATCCTAGTTAGTGTGTAATTGCGTGTAAGCCTTTGTATGTTTAGTATTATTGCTTAGCACCTCGCCCCGCCGTCTTCGAGTCCCGTGCTCCCGTTGGAGACGCTCTTACAGCCCAGATAAAAGCCAACACATCGCGCCCCGCCATGGCACCCAAAACCTCGCCCCGCCGTCGTGCACCCAGAAACCTCGCCGGTGGGGACGGACTCCCTCGCAGTTACTCGCTTCTCTGCTGGTACGTACGCCACGTTCGCTGTAGATTCATCTCTTCCTCCCAGCTGCTTCCCTCGCCGATGGCGATGCAATCTCTCCTCCTCCACCCCTGTTCGCAGATTTACCGCCTCCTCTCCCCACGGCGATGGCGGACGGCGCCAAGGACATTGGTAAGCGGCGGAAGCCAGCGGACAGCCTCACCGATGACCATTGGTTGCTACTGCACCGTCCAGGTTGAATTTTGACGAATTTCCCCCCGCAAAAAAAGAATTTTGATGAATTTGCTTTAGAACAACTAAAGTGCAGGCTTAGAGCATCTCTAACAGATCCCGCAAACCGTGCCATCCGGCAAAAACCGTCTGTTCGCGGGACGGAGGCCGTTTTACCGCCCGAATAAATCCCGCAAATTCAGCCCAACACAGCAACACGGCTGAAGTGCAGGCTGAAAACTAGACAAAAGCCCAACACAGCAACACAAAGCCCAATACATCAAAACTCCTCATTCACTTCGCCTATCTTCCAGTTCCACGCCACACATCACACCTCGCCTCGCCGCCGCCGCGCACCCAAAGCCTCGCCGGCGGGGACGGGAGCACCTCAGATAGGCTCTCTCGCCGTCACTCGCTTCTCCTCCGGTACGTACGCCACATTCTCCATAGATCCTCTCTTCCTTCCTTCCTGCTCCCCTCACCGATGTCGATGGATCTCCAATCTCTCCTCCTCCGCCCGCGTTCGCAGGTTGACCGCCTCCTCTCCCCACGGCGATGGCGGACGGCTCCAGGGACATCAGCAGGCGGCTTAATCCAGCGGACAAGCTCACGGAAGACCTCCTCATCGAGATCCTGTCGCGCGTGCCGTACAAGTCGCTGTGCCGGTTCAAGTGCGTCTCCAAGCAGTGGCGCGGCATCATCTCCCACCCCGACCACCGCAAGGCGCTGCCGCAGTTCCATCTCCATGACCTCGCCGGATTCCTTTACTCGAGCCGCGACCGCAGCGTTGGCCATTTTTCATTACTTCGCAATTTCGCCCATGTCTCGGCGGGAGGCCGCCCTCGTATCCGCCCTTCACTCCCCTTCCTGCCTGACTGCGAGCTATTCAACCTTCTGGACAGCTGCAACGGCCTACTCCTCTGCCGCCGCTTCGAGACCTTTGGTTCGGGGGCATTTGATTACGTGGTGTGCAATCCTGCCACGGAGAAATGGGTCGCCTTGCCCGGCTTCTTCAGCAAGATGCAGACAGCTCGCTTGGGGTTCGACTCGGCCGTCTCCTCGCACTTCCATGTGTTCCAGTTCATGGAGGACGGGGCTGCAGATGCAAATGCAGATACAGAGGACGACGACGACGATGATAGTGATGGCCACGTCAAAGGGGTTGAGATCTACTCATCCAAAACCGGGGTCTGGAGTCACAAGGACAACGGTTGGGGCTTTGCTAGGATAGTGAGCGATTCTAAAAGTGCCTTTGTCAATGGTTTTCTGCATTTGCTCGCTGTCGAGTCTGCGGTGCTGGCAGTGGATGTGGAGGGAACTACTTGGAGGGTTATTCCTATGCCAGACGATGAGGATGCTCTCATAATAGATGTTGATTACGGGTTCATTGATTTGTCTCGAGGGCGTTTGTATTTGGCAAATAGTGATCAGCATGATCCTTATAAACTGTCGATCTGGGTTCTCGAGGACTACACCAGTGAAGTGTGGGTCTTGGAGCACGGTGTCAAGTATTTGAATCTATTTGGAGTGAAGAATGTCCAGCTGGGACACGAGTACCATATTGTCGCCCTCCACCCACAACAAAACACGATTTTCTTGGTTTATGGTCATGACAAAGTACTGATGTCTTATGAAATGGATAGTGGGAAAGTGCAGTTCATCCACGATCTTGGACATGATTCCCTGGAGCCTTATCTTCCTTATGTTCCCTTGTACTCAGAGGCATTGGCAGATTGGCACTGATAGTCTGGCTTGCATATCACTGTTCTATTCTTGACCTTTTAGATAATGGTGAATCATAGGTCCCAAGTAACATCAGCAGATATTTGGTTAAATCTTTCTGATGTTGCGTTGCTTCTCTTCTATTGCCGAGTGTACTCTTTAACCTCATTTTTGCACTTTATGAGGTTATCTGTTCCAGTTAATTTGGTAACACTTGCTATGTGTACAGGTTGCCAGCAGCAACTGCTGCAACAGCATTTACTGTTTAACTTTGTGGGGGCTGTCATTAATTTGTATCATGATGTTTGTGATTTCCAGATTATTGTGTTGGGCTGTTGGCGCATGCCTTCTTTTACAATGATTGTACTATCTGTGTTCTATATGTTGACACTTTTTGTGCATTCAAACTATGTAATCTTACGTGTAGTAAAACATGGGTGGGAATACATGTTCTACTCCTCTTGTCAGTGTGGTAAGATCTTTTCTTACCATTGACATACTGGTGAACAATGGGGCATGGGGGTTTATGTTCCTTTGCTCCTTTTTTTTTTGAAAAA